>NC_072892.1:83402578-83705609 GCF_027943255.1 Anastrepha obliqua
CATGCAATGGAACTGATTGCTAAAAGCAAAAATTCAACTAGATGTAAAGAGTACGGCTTCTAGTAAAGAGTAGATAAAGCGGTCGCTGCTCTGTACGGAACAAACAACTATTTTATTAGCTACAGCAGCAATTGCAAGGTGTACGCGGTTATGAGCTTATTAGTAAGCATTAGGGCCGCCCTCTTTTAGGATTTTATTGTCAAAGTATTTATCTCCACATCCGCCATTATATTCGAAAGTTGAAGTTAAACTTTTTTATATAGTTATAATATAATTCCGAATACCAAACACCATCAAATTAAACTATGTTACAGTCATTTTGTGCCCTTAAAATGACGTAGTACTTATATACATGCATTAAAAAACTGTATGTATGATTCCAAAATGTGTTTTTAGCGGTAGGTTTGAAATCATAATCTCAGACCGCGAGAATGAGAACAGAGAGGACATTGCGTCGGTCTCAGAAGGGTCGAATGGTTCACAGACGGTTCGAAAGCAAATACTGGTCCAAACACGAAAATCTCCGAACCAATCGGCAAATGGCCCAGCGTATTTCAAGTTGAAATTCAAATAATTTCAATCTGTGCGAGAATATATCATATGAGGGGCAACAAGGGCGCACACTCGGACAGTCAAGCTGAATTAGGTAAAATCACTGCTTCACATTCTGTTGAATCGAAACTAGAGTGCGAAAGCTTTAGCAACCCAAAACAATTTGGTGTAACAAATAAAATTCTACTTTGCTGGGTTCCGGGTCATTCTAGAATAAAAGTTAATGAAATTGCTGATGAACTCGCCGACCCCCGGCAACAGATTTTCATGGTCCAAAACCATACTGTGGTATCAACTGAGCAGAAACTAAATGCATGGCAAATAGTTGGAAGAATACTCAAAGAATTACCGATTGGGAAGTCACACAAGAACTTCGTCTAGCCAAAAAGCTTATTAGACCTTTTACCTACAATAGGGAACTAGATAACATGAAAAATATACATCAGGAAAATAGTAGGGGCAGGTCAGTATTACTTAAATTATCATATCTGAAAAATTAACATTGGGAATGAGACTGAGTGTAGACTCTGTCTGGAGTATGATGCAACCACAGAGCATATCTTGCGCAACTGTATTGCCTTGGCAAAGACGAACTGCACATTTTTCATCGCGATTCGAATGAAATCAAGAATGTTGGGTGGAAAATTTACTGGAAGATTTTGGCTTTCAACTAATTCCCAGCCTGAGGCTAAATAGAACCTGATGTAATACATTAAATAATAGTAGGGCCAGTCAATAGGACTTGCATTAACTACTTTTAAAACATGCAGTAGGTCACAAAAGGTCTTTCAGGTTTTAGTGTCGGCCATTGGGCACACTACAGACACTAAAATTATTGTTATTATTGTTGCAATGCAGATTTGATTGAGCAACACAAAGCCATGTTTCATATTTTCCATACAACCACAAAATCTTTATTTATTATTGAAGAACCGGTTTTGCGGTTCTTGATATTTTTTACAAATTAAAATGTAAATTTATAACTTCGCTCATTTTCAGGCCGATTTCAGATTTTGAAACGTTTTTATAAAAAGGAAGATTCAAGCTTTCGAAGCATGCACTTTCACCCAGGGGTTTCTCGAGTAAGTTACAATGGAGAAAACTCCAAAAATATTGGCTTTTTTATTTTTCCCAGCTTCGAAGATTATTTATTGCTAATTTTGATTTTCACGATATATATATTTAGTTTTCGTATTTTTATCTTAATAATAAAACAACAAATTCAGTTGATTTTATTTACTTAACAATATTTCGACCTCAATGAGAGATGCTCTCGGCAATGCCTGGTTGACAAAGAACCCTACGTGTGGTTGTACTCATATTATATATTACTAACTTTGACAAAACACTTAGATTATATTATATTTGGTCACATCCTAGAATATTTCCGTATATGTGTATGTAACCATATAAGGAAAAGTATTTTCGCATTTAGAGAAAAGTTTTAGCCTTAAAATTTTAAGGTTCTATATAACTTTTAATTTTTAAGTGTTATATACATACATATAGCCTTGGCTCTTACACTCTTTTTTTTTTTTTGGTGTTTGGTCCAGCTCCTCCTATTTTTGATATTGTTCCACAGGTGCACAGGTTCGAATCTGCGTGCATGAAACACCAAATAATAAAAAAATAGCTTCTAATAGCCGTCGCTCCTCGGCAGGCAATGGCAAACCTCCGGGTGTATATCTGCTATGACGAAGCTCCTGAAAAAGAGTCGTAAGTGCTATCTGCTCTATTTTTGAATATGTTGTTAACCAGTGTACATCTATTTCTGTACCCAATATAAGGTGTATTTCTCATTGCCTTGCTCTCTGCTCTAGGGGTATTAGAGATTTGTTGTATATGCCCCTGTATTCTGTATTTGCGGTTTTTAAGGGTTTAGTAAATGTAGTGCAATTCCAATAACAAAGTACATGCACTTATGAAATACAACACTACTAATAATACATAACAGGTAACTTCGTTGCATTCATGGTTTTCGCCTTGTAGTCTTCGCTTTGCTGACTGTTACAAAAATTAGGCTGACTCGCTGTGGTTTAATGTAAGTGTTTAAAGGGAATACTCGTATTATGGAATACGAGTATTATAAATAAAGTGGTACAAAATCTAATTGATGAAAAACAACAGATAAATAACCTATTCGGGATTGTTTTTGTCAAAATTTCAGAGATTTAATTTTTGTGTAGTTCTTGTAGTGAAGTTTACATCAATTCTCGTTCTCCTTCTATCGTTGGTGTAAAATTCTGTGTTTCCTAAATTGTATTGAGTAGTTATTTTTAAATTTGTAATATCTGTTTTAGGCCAGTTCATAATTCCGAAAGAGGATTTTAGAACCTAGGTGTGGTTAACACTTTCGTTTGAGGCGTTTTTCTTGTTGTGGTGCAAGCAGTTACGAATAGCCGTGTGACATAATTTATGCTTTGTTGTAATCTTAAGTATTTATAATTTTCGCGTTATTCCATGCAGTCTAAACTCGGTCGTCTGATGTTTTAGCTTCCACTTTCCAATTTTTCATGTTCAATGCCATACATATTATTATATATATATTTTTTATGATGTTTGTTTTATTTGTATTATTAAATATTTAAGCCTACTATGCATACATTTTGAAAGTTAAATGCCTAAAATTGTGTAACAGGCTTTCAAATCATTTAGAAGCTTTTGTAAAAAATTTTAATATCAGTCGATGGTTACATCGCGCCTCAAAAATCCCCTTTTTTGTTATGCCGGAAAAATTTCATAGGCACGTGCAATTAAATTTAAAAAAATTGGTTTAAATATTTATACTTACTCTATGATATTAATATGGATATCAAACGAAAGACGATAAACTCAGCTATTAAATAAAATTTTTGTTTGCTTTTCGCCAGGACAAAAATTCTCGTATAGATTTCATATATTTAGTATACGTTGCGTATTTTTTTTAAGTTTTTATAAAATAGCAAGATCGAAGTCGACATATTGCAAGACTTTGACTATATATTTATTTTTTATTATTTTTTTTAGCCCATACTAAAACAAAAATCATATGACAGAAAGTCTTAAAAAATTGAACAAATTTTCATCAAAAATGTGAAATTATTTTGTCAGAATTTTTAGATAAAAATGTTGTCCCACTTATTTGTCCATATACAAATATTGGAAGAAAATGCATAACGCTGTCAACAAACACATTATTAAAACTTAACGCGCCACACGCCACTTTTTTGCCACTTTAAATTTAAATAATGTTAATCAAAATTGAAGGGCTATAACGAAACTATGTTTGAAACATTGATGAAATTTGTTGATTGATTTAATTTTGTACAAAGTTTGAAACATTGAGTTACATGGTGTTTGTTGCTCTCTTCGCGTATGACTAATACTTAATAAAATAAAAAAATATCAAAAAAATTAAATAAAAAACGTAAAAACCGTTCAAAATGTCACACTGGTATCATATCTGAAATTATCTTTATATCTTAAATTTTTATTATTTCAATTAAATGGGATATATAAGTACAGTGATGGACAAAAGTCTACATGCACCGCTTATTTTCGTTGGTATGATAGTCCGTAAAGTTGATTGAAAATTGTGTTGATACATTTTTATTTGAAATCCTTTTCTAAACACAATAAACTAAAAAAAATCCATTCTTTAACATAAAATAACAAAGTTATGGGAAACAGCAAAACTAGCGTTGACAAAAGTCGACATGCCAAACGAAGTTCGAAGATTGTATACTGGTATGCTGTGTTATAAGGTAAGATAAATTACCGATTTTTTCTTTCTTTTTATTATGTTATTGTTATATTAAATTCAGGCGCGATTAGAACCCTTAAGCATCAAAAATGGCTGGGCGAAACGAAATATCATTTGACGTTAGAAATTTGGTTATCCAACCAAAAAAGAAAAAGTCATATGGTGAAATTTTTTGAAAAATGTAAACTTGAGTCCGCCAACAGTGCAAACCATTGTTAAAATATTTGTTGTACCCAAAGTAAATCGCGCAATGGCCGCCCGTTCAAACTATCTCGCAGAGCACCAGTTCGATTTTCAAAGAAATGGACAAAAATTTAAAAGTTAATGTTTCAAAATTAGCCGAACATAAAAGCGACTAATAACGGTTTCCACAGTAGAAAACCTTAAACTTCGCTTGGAGTTTGCCAAAGCACATAATGGTGAGCTGTTGCGGTATCCCGAATTGGAAGAATAACATTAATTGAGGATAACAGGATCGTTATAAATACAAATTTTTACTGGAACATAATTTAAAACTTTCTATGGATAATTTGGAGCTTAGTGCAAAAGTTGGACCTTTCAGCAAGATAGCGATCCAAGACACACGCACATGTTGATAAGGAAAGCTCAGGAGCTTTGGAACGCAAAATTAGAAAAAAAACCCGCTTTCTAGCGCTGCTATATTCAAAGAGCGCATAATAGAAACTTGGAACAGGATAACGTTTGCAGAGCTGACGATTTCGTGTCGGCCTCCAGCGGTTATTGATGTGGGCCAACTAAATACTAAATAGCAACAATATCTAAGATTAAGTAAAGGGGTGTATGCAGACTTTTGCCCATCATGAATATATTATATAATTTACTTCACAATTTCTGCTTCTATGTGCCAGGTGCTACATGCATTTGTTACGGCAGTCATCGAAAACGCGCATAACAAATATAACATTTGTTCTACGGGTAAATTCATTGAAATGCTAAAATCTATACTATAAAGGTGAATGTCTGTACGTTGTCCGCGCATCACTACGAAACGACAACACCAAATGACGTAAAAATTTTTATACATTCATATTTTCACCCAATGAAAGTTATAGGCATGTTTTTATGATAGAACCCCTTCCCATAGCCCCCAGGCCGCGCCACCACTCTCATTCAACACTAATATTCGAATATTTGCTAAAATTTAATGTAAAAAATCTTAGTTTTTCCTATTTCCCACTATTTATAGCACACTCTAGACTTTATAATCCGCATAAGCTGTTCAACTATGACCCAAATGCAAAGTTCAAAACGGTTTGAGATAGAAAATTAATAAAAATAATTTTGCTTGATGTTTTTCTGATTGGTTGTTTTGATTTTATTCAACGAGGCATAGCAACGGATGCCGGGTATTGTAATATTATGGTTATTAATAAAAAAATATTTTCTATGAAGTTATTGTTTGTAATTCTTTTATATACATATCCTAAATCCCTCAAAACTACTCCTACGCAAGCGGGGCCGCGGGTTAAAGCTAGTATCCTATAATACTAGAATTATGTTACAATTTATATTAAATGAATAAAGATTTTTTTTATTTGTGTGGCAGTAAGAAATTGTGTAGAAAAATAGCAACAAATTTGCCTTAAGTGTTTCCGTAAAAGGTAATTGGGCTACGACTTGAAATCGAAATAAAGACATCCCTATTGTAAGAAAAGTACTCGTTTCCGAAAGATGCTGCTCAAAGCATACTTTCAGCTTAATACTCACTATACATATTATATATAGAATAGCAAACACTTGTGAAGTCACTTTCAAAGCGTCTACACTCCTAGTGTGTTAAGTTGATGTAGAGGGTTGTTGTACAAACATGCATACAGTAGCCACTAGATCGCACATGTCGCCATTCATAACAACGCCAAATCCACAAAAATAAATTTATATTAAACTGCATATTTTCCCCGCTCTTTCAATTCACGCCATAACTCATTTTCATACTTCGTGCAGCCAGTTGATGTGTGAGTGTATGAATGTATACATTTTGCATAAGTTGCAGTTGCAACACATTTCACGTATTCTCTTCTTCAATAGGTGCACTCGAGTGCAACTTGCTGCTGTTGCTTCTACTCGCACTTCTTCAACTTCTACTTTTGCTTTAGACATTTACAGATAATTTAATGGCAATGCTCGCTACGGATTGGAGAGGCTGACTCTGATGAATGTACAGCAAGCAAGCAAGTCGACATTGACAGTGGCTTGTTGGTTGGTTGGTATGCAGAGCAGCAGCTAAGGAAACCCCAAGAATTACGAATACTTGGTATTTGCTAATTGAAAATGCGAGTGGATGGATATTCACAAAGTTAAATGTGACATGCTCGAGTGCATATGTATGCATATACATATGTATAGTGTACATTGATCTTTATGTATATGACTAAAAATTTAGTAGATGTAGTATAGTAGCATCAAAAGCAAATGCAAAAGAGTTATGTATGAATTTATGTAGCATTTGCAACGTAACGAATGGTTATGCAAATGCAGAAGTGTTAAAAACAACTAAGGCATGCATATACAGGCTATTCTTAATATTTGCATATAAAGGGTATTTTAAAAGGATGCTTGAATTTGTTGGTTATTCCTACCGAGCTGTTATATCGCAAGAATGACAGATTACAAAATTTTGACAGCAGAATCATGTCCGCTCATTTCACACGTATTCGTAAGGTGCAGACCCAATGAAGCCTCGCTTAGCTTTCTTGGCTTCGATAACTGTAAAAAATAAATGGAACAATACTGAAATATATGAAATGAGTCCAAAGTGGCAGCTTTACTTGAAGCGCTTGAAGTACGGTCAAGTTTCAAATAGCTGAATGTTCTATTTGCAGCATTTTGACATTGGGACTTGAACACCCCTGTCGTTCCGTTATTAATTTTGATTTGGAATTGGGAATTTTGGGCATATTAGAGAGATTGTTTATTTCCATTTGCTTTTCACGAATGTTTGAAGAAAATGTAATAAATGCCATTGAAAAGCATAGATGTTTATATTATTCTTGAATTTTTCCTCGTCTCTTGCAAGCTTGAGCAAAGCTGACAGTGCCCATGTATTTGTTGATTTAAATATAATTCGTGCACCCAAAATTTTCGTCGTTGGCGCGATTGGCGTCTTACATACTTACGTACATTTGATAAGACAGCAAAAGAAAAATTTGCAATATGTTTTCACAGTTTCTAGTTAACATCATGATGTTAAAATGTATTATTGATATTATTGAATGTGGCTAACATTTCTGTTTCCTTTTCCCTTTTACGAATCATCTGATTGTTTTGATAGCGCTCAAAGCGCCCATTTGGCCATAGAAATTTTCAAAGCCAAGCAGAGCAATAACAGCAAGCAAAGTCAGTCTGCTTTGGGAGCAGCACCTTTACTCTCTTTCAAGCAGTCATTGTTTAGGCGGAAACGAAATAACATCAATAGTGGCTGCTTTAATTTTTTAGTATATCTCCAATCCAATCTCAGTTATTTCCGACCTCTGTTGTAAACAAACCGCTACCACGACCCTTCTTACCTCAGCAAATCAGCTGATTTCTTTGCAACTCGAACAAGCCCACATTTTCCACGTTTCAATGGGTAAAACTAAGTTTGCTAATAATGAACTGATTCACAGGTTCATTTCCTTATGCAATTCTATTTATCTATTCGTAACTATGCCGATTTTTATTCAGAGAATATTTTAAAATTAAAATTAATGATTATTTTATTTTCAATTAATTTTCTCAATTGTTGTATTTTGATTAATTTTTGTAAATTTAGCCTATTTTCTCTACTTATATGTGAGGACCGTAGATAAATAAATAAATTGTTATTTAGTATATGGCAAATCATCATCGAAAACTTCAGCGTTGAATATCGCGTGCATCACGCGAAAAACGCTGCCTTCATCACACCTCTCCACAACCACACTATCGAGGTGATTAACTGAATTTTGGTAGTTAACATCAAGCCAACCGGTGCGATACATAATACGTTGCTATTGTAAAAAATAACAAATTATTTGAAGTGACCTTATAAACATTTTAACATCCTCAAGTTCTCAATTTATTCTCCAAAAATCACATTGTATAACTTCACGCACTGAACATTTTTTATAAGCAAACAACACCCGCACGTCACCCAATCAGAAAGTCTGCTAAAAATATTAGTGCTTAGTGCGGGAAAGAGAGAGAGAGAGTATGAGAAAATACGAGGCAAGTAATTTATGGTCGTTCACAAGATCTTGCGTCTTATACAGGTTCAACTTGGCGAATTTTGTGTCGATATAAACTTTGTGGAACAACATTAAGACGCACACCACAAATAGGAGGAGGAGCTCGGCCAAACACCCAAAAAGGGTGTACGCGCCAATTATATATATATATATATAATATATATACATATATAGGTATAAACTGGCGACCGCGATGAATGCTTTTACATTTCTTTTTTTGAAGAAACGACAACATACGAACGTCGTCCAGAAAGCTAGGCCATATTTATGTGCGAATTGTTCCTACCGCGTGAAAATTACGTGATACGATATTATACAATTAATACCTTAAAATGGTCTTGCAAACAGACAATAGTTCACTGAATATAAATAGTTTCTTTTATTTACATTTACAAATCGAGCGCCCTTAATGAATGTCCCTTTACATGTGTAGCATGATATATGTATGTATGAAAAGTAAATATGTTGCCGTGTCAAATACCCTGCCCTCCACATTTTCTGTTATTCATGCTTGAGTCACAAGCGCGTTGACATTGACTGGACGGTGAAGTACTAAGCACTCAGTGCTTAGTCGGATGTCAACGATTTATGATAAATATGTACATATGTACTTATACTACTCGTATATGCTTATACATATACACATGTAGACTTATGCAATTTGAATATGCAGAGGTGTATTAATGCTTTGGCTGTTTTGGCCCAGATTTGAGATTCACAAAACTCGAAGTCAGACGCCAAAGTTTCGAAATTAGTTCTAATCTCTTCCAACTTAGGATGGATTGTGCAACACCACAACCAACGTTCCATTCCATTCATATTTTTCCAGCTTTTTTGGGACATCTTCTCCTAACAACGAACAGGTTATATTACCTTAGCTTCATTGCATTGCTGCCGTCTTTTTACGTAAATTGTAATCTACACATTTTAATGCCAATTTCGGCAACAAGTACGATAGAGTTGCAAAGTTTTTTAATATTACTCGGTTAATGAAAAAATTTAGCCTTTCACGGTGTACACATTTTTCAATGCCTACTCAGAAAAGAGCATAACCAACTCATTTGACAAAGCTTCTCAAAGGAGAAAATTTGCCCTCTGGCCTGTTTTTAGAATCAAACACAGAATTTTCTTGCCGGATTACACTTATTTTAGAATCGAATACGGAAAATGTTTTTCTTAGAAATAAAATCACTATAAAATATAATAGCTATTTACAAATTGATTCTTTTTATTCGCTATTATATTTAAGACCAAATAATTTGGGTGTACGGTTAGCCCAATTACGTCTTGGTAAATCATCATAAATGTATATCGCTTCCAAGGGAACCAAAAAGTCGCGTAACATTTGCTACAGCGCTCAGCATACTATGCACAGTTCATCTTGAGTTTTGAAACATATGAATCAATAATACCTCCGGCATGCAGGCTTCTTTAAATATGACTTTACAATGCAATTTCGGTACAGTTAATGTTCAACCCATTCACAATTGATGGTCCAATAAATAGCCTTATTTCCGTTGGATTTTAACGAATGTACATAAGGAATAAATCTTTTCTCACAATATTTTAGGTCAAAATCGCGTAAGCGTGTTGGGCAAATAGATCTCTGTATTTGATGTGTACATCCTTTGCTAGATGTTAGGCGGAGCTTCTCCTCAATAATCATATTTTTTGGGTTTGCAACTTTTTTATGCAAAATTTTAGCATTTTTATGGTATACTGATATATTATGTTTTTTGGCATTTTGGGAAAGAAGTGTGTCGTATTGTAAAGTTTTCACTATTTATTTAACTTCATCAACCATTTAATTGAAACAACTTTGTACAAAATTTGAAAAAAATTCATCACACTATTTATTTAACTTCATCAACCATTTAATTGAAACAACTTTGTACAAAATTTGAAAAAAATTCATCACATTTTCTTACTTACAAACTCTTTAAGCTGAATCTTTAGAGAAATTCCGAGTATGCAGTGCTTTGCATTTTATTCCATATAATGTATGCTCGAATATTTTTACATGGGCAAAATGTACAGGATCACTCGCAAAAAAAAAGTCAAGTTTCCAGAAATACACCCAGAGGTTTGCCATTGCCTGCCTAAAAAAAATATATACAAATATTTCATTTACAAATTGGGCATCGAACTTGAGAATAAGTGAATGGTAGGCACTCACAATGACAGTCACCTTTGCCGGGCAAAGTAAATTGTGCATACCAGTAAAAGAAAACAAATCGGAGGGAACCCCGCTATCGATGCATGACACCGCCGAGCTTAAGGTTAAGCTTATGATATTTGATGCCTGTGTGACATAATTACTAAACCGTGAAATATTTGTAACTACAGGCGTTCACTCTTTCGCCAACAAATACTAGTACATATATAATTTAGGAATAAGTAAGTACATACATACGTGCAGATATGGAGTGACAAGAATAAAAACATTCTGTACTCAACTTTCGATATAAAGCGTCTTCACAAACTGCGAAAATTCTAAACAGTCACTGAATATTCGCAGTGACCGCCTACACAATCTTGGCTCTAAACAACAACATAAATGGAATAATGGAAAATTCAAAAACATTGCGCTAAAGAAGCAATAAAGAAAAGGCTCATGCATGGTTGAGAAGACTGCCGGGCATAGGTCTAAAAGCTGCAAATTGCTGTGTCCACTGTGCGGTGTGTTGGATTCACTAGCCATGCAGCAGGCATATACCTACTAATGTGGATAGTACGCCTTTGCGACAAATTCATATATGTATAAGTATGTATGTATGTATGCAATATTGCTTGGCACTACACATGTGTGCAGTTAGCATAGTATACCACGTTGACACATTCGATACACAAACGCATATGTTTTTCGTCATTGGCGTCGTCGTAGCCATGGTAATTAATAGCCTTAACATCGCTTTTTTTTTAAAGGACAGCCGCCGTGGGTGGGGCTGTAAGTGCTTTGAGACTTACCAAGTTCTAAACCCAAAGGGTTTACAACATTTCCAGCATTGGAATGTCGTACATTCGTGCTGAGAGTGCAGAAATCTTTTTTAGGCTAGTACTTAAAGCGCGTGGGCGTGTGGTACAACGGCTGTGTGCGATTACAAAAAATCGAAGCTGATTAACTAATGCATTCTAAAATATGCACAATTGTTGCACTTTTCACTTTTTTTTGCAGTAACGGCTGACATGTTAAATGTGCCCATTTTAATGCAACTGTAAGTGGACTAAAATTAAAAGCAATTTAAAATCCAAATAAGGGGTGTTTTTTTTATTTTACACGTATATAAATATTGTTTGTTACCAAGAAGAAAATTAAGAAAATCGTCAATAGTTTGCTATTATTGCACAAGAGTTTGTAAATAATTTCCAATACGTCTTCTAATATAGCGTAACAGACGGAATTGAAATCGCAAGTACAATACCGTTTAATGAGTACTTCAAAAACTTAGTCGAAGGTCATTTTCTTAAATAAGATTGATAAATCGGCAACAGAGTTCAAATCAACATTTTTAATTGGAGTTTAGATATTTTTGAAATTTAAACGTCAATCGAAAATGCGAATGCAAGGTTAGGAAATAGATCAGATGGGATATCCGGGTATTTTATAAAGAAATATTAGTTTGGAAATGGAATTATATTATTTTCTTGGTAGATGAATGTAGTGATCGACATCACGTAACGTATTGATCAATCAATTTAAAGTTTGTGCTCGTTGTTATGGTGACATTTCAGACTAAAGAAATTCTTTTGCTGTTTTTTGTTTATTCCATTCAGTTGTGAGTTACAGGGCGTTAACAATGGAAGTCAACAAGGAGACAAATTTGCACATTTTATCGTTTTTCTTTGATAAAGGCGAAAATACTAGCCAAGCCGCTGAAATTGTGAATGGTGTTTGTGATGTCGACCCTGTAACAGCTAATTAGGGCAATTTTGGTTTCGTCGATACCGTTCAGGCATTTTTGATGTTAAAGAAAATGTCGATAAAATCACAGAAATAATCGAAGTTGACTTGCATGTTGGAAGTCGTAGCATAGAACATGAGGTAAAGATTGACCACAAAACAATTTTAAACTATTTGCGCAATAATTTTACGCAAAAAAATGGATTTCCTCTTCCCCAAACTAAGGTAAGGATTTTCTAGTTGAACCAAATTTATCAACAACACATTAAATTAATAGTATTAAAAAACTACTCGGTCGGTGAAATTTGTGTTATTAAAATTTTTGGGTTTTTTCCAATATATTGAACGGATATGAGGTTTTCTTTCAAGTGAATTTAAAAGCTAGATTGAGTACCGCTTTCAATTAATGATAGTTGATGCTTTCCATTTCAATTCAACCGGGCTATTCGGGTCATGTTCTTCGATTTCGATGTAACTCAAATATGTTGCTCTCTGGTCAAAATAATGAGACACGTATTTTTTTGTTCGCCCGAAAAAAATTTTTTTCAAGAGTTATCGGCAATTTTGTTTTTCGGCTCAAACTCGATTTTTTTTAATTATATAAGAAAATTTTTTTTTTAAATGCCCATAACTTAGTCAAAAATGAACCGATTTTAATAATTCTGGGTTCAAAATGATCGTCATTACTTACAGGAGCGACTTAATGTAGAAAAAATTGCAAAAAAGTAGTTAAAAAATTTGTATTTAGCAAAAAAGAAATAAAATGAAATTTTTTCGAAATTCAATATTTCAAAAAGTGTTTTTTTTTTTTATAACTTTTTCCAAATCAAAAGGACATCTCAAACTTTAATTGAGCTGAATGCCTCGTAGCTAAAATGAGTTGTTTTTGATTAATGAATTTTTGAGTAAAAACCCTGTTTCGCACTTTTTGTTTTTTGCAAAATAAAACATTTTCAACTTCTTTTTTGCAATTGTTTCTGCATGAAGTCACTCGTGTAAGTAATTACGATTATTTTGAACCCAGAATCATTCAAATCTGCTTGTTTTTGACTACGAGCGATTTCATGTAGAAACAGTTGCAAAAAAGTATTTGAAAATTTTTTATTTTGCAAAAAACAAAAAGTGCGAAACAGGTTTTTTACTCAAAAATTCATTACTCAAAAACAACTCTTTTTAGCTACTGGGCATTCTGCTCAATTGAAGTTTGAGGTGTCTTCTTGATTTAGAAAAAGTTATAAAAAAAAATACACTTTTTGAAATATTGAATTTCGAAAAAATCTCAATTTTTTTCTTTTTTGCTAAATAAAAAATTTTCAACTACTTTTTTGCAATTTTTTCTGCATTAAGTCGCTCCTGTATGTAATGACGATCATTTTGAACCCAGAATTATTAAAATCGGTTCATTTTTGACTAAGTTATGGGCATTTAAAAAAAAATGTTTCTTATATAATTAAAAAAAATCGAGTTTGAGCCGAAAAACAAAATTGCCGATAACTCTTGAAAAAAATTTTTTTCGGGCGAACAAAAAAATACGTGTCTCATTATTTTGACCAGAGAGCAACATATTTGAGTTACATCGAAATCGAAGAACATGACCCGAATAGCCCGGTTGAATTGAAATGGAAAGCATCAGTTATAACAAATATTATAATAAATCATTTTTGAAACATTTAAAACAAGATCCTTTTCAATATGCAGTTTTTTCCAAGAAGCGTAACAAAAATGATAAGTGTACTATACTATATACTTTAGTTTTTACTTTCGATCAAACTTTGCATCACCTAAATTTGTTCACAAGTAGCTTTCTATATCACTCAAGTCGCTACGCCCATCTAACTTGAAATTTGTTGATTAGAATAAATATCGGATGTTTTTTAAGAGCTTCAGAACTTAAAATGATAATACAAAATAAAAATATTGTTGGAATGTTTTTTTTTATTATAATCTGGTAGATAATTCCATGGCATTAATTTTTTGAATATGATATCCGTCCGCCGGGGCTACGAGTTACATGGTAAACTCGATCAGTCTAATTTTTGACTACGTTTTCCAATGAATTTGGCCATATGACGTCAATAGTGGCTTGAATAATGCAATAAATCGATTGTTATGCGCGCTGTAGGCAAATTGCGCGGTCTTGTCGCTACAAAACTGCATACGAAAAAATTTTTTGAAGATCTGACTAAAACTTTGAAATTTTGATGAAAATTTGTTGAATTTCTTTACATTTTTTTCAAAGTTTGAAACTTTAAATCATATTCTTGTAGTACAAACTATATTTTTATAAAAAAACAACATATACAAAATAAATAAATGGAGAAAACTTTGCTATATGCCGAATTGCTATTATTGTGATCACAGGTGTACCGTTGTTAAGCGCTTTCTTGTGAAAAAGCAATCAAATTGCCTTTATTGATGTTATCTCTGTAGCAATCAAATACATAAAAAAGGTCTGACTGATAAGTAATCAGTCAAATTATGAGAATAGAAATATTTGGGGTCGAATTTTTGCAATAATTGCTAACAAAAAAATGAAAAGTAATTACAATAGCCTCAGAAATGGTTTAAATTGTGTTTTGTATGGTAGCAGTAATAAATTAATTGCCGTATTGCATACTGTAAAATAATTGAAAGACTAGTAAATTTCAAAAGAGTATTACACTGTCAACAACCGTGAGTTGACTGCACACAAACTAATTAGCTCACTTACCACCTTCTTTGTCACTGCGATGTTCGGCTTTCGTATAGAAATCCATTGTGGCGCAAATAAATTACTAATTAATTATAGCAATGAATCTTGAGTACCGGGTTCAATTAATGCCACTTCACATACGCATACATTTACACATGGATGGTGGCCCACCAACGACCGCAAAATGCCACGCTCCAAACTACGAATGCTTTAGTCACTGCACTGACAAATCGATTTTAACTTGAGTGTGGCAAGTCAGCGGAAAATCTCCGAGGTTTCCATTTATTTATTTGTATCTATGAAATTTGCATATGAATGTATGTATTCTCGTAAGCTCCGTGTCAAGCACAGCAATATAAACTCGTTAAAAATTATTGTTCAGTAAAATGTTTCAAATCACACGAATGCGAAAATTTTCACAAATTCTGCTCGTGTAGACATTTGACGTTTTCGCAGCAATCATTTGTCTCGTTGCAAGTTCACGTGTATTTTATGGATTGAAGCTCGTTATTATTTTAATGCGTTGGCCTTCCTGTTACGTTACTATTTAATACGAGTACGAATTAAAGCCTAATCACATATAACAGTAGTATTAAACATAATATGAATGCGCAGTGCAATGTGTTGCCATATGCGTTGTTGCAAGATGCTTTCGTTACTTTTTCTCTTAATAACTTCCACTTTCACTCAAATAGTCCCGCCTAGAGGCAGATAATTCGTAATTTATTAATTTTTTCTGTAATTGCAATTTCCTCATTGTTTCGCTTAAGCGATCCATTTTTCTTGCAATTACGTGCGAAACATAGCCTGACATAATCATACAAAAATGCACTTTAAACAACAATTTATTAAAAAAAAAGAAATAAAAACAATGAGCCGATTACGTCGTTGCAACATTTCGCGAAATCGTCTGTTCGCTATTCTCAGCGTACTGTTGCACAGTGGATACAAGACGGAAAAAAGAGAATATCTCAGAAAAAAATAAAATAAAAAGAAATAAAAAAATTCACTACAAATAAGCTTGGTAACTTACTTATACTTGTATGCAACATTGGATTTATGGTAGCAGTTTGATTAGTATCATCGCCTTTTTATTTAGATTTTCTTGGGCGCATAACGAAATTACCTATCATCATTTATACATCAATTACTGCCTTTTTAACTATTTCGGCTTTTCGCAATTTTTTGTTATCGATAGTCAAGGAAGATGGTTTGGAAATGGGTCTGTACACTGCCGATGATATCGTCAGATTTCATCATGATGGACAATAAACTTTTAACTTATAACTGTTGGGGAAGTCCTGCTGGAGTGACAAGGCATTAGTCGGATATAAATCTTTCCAGTCGTTCCGGTAACGTAGAACCGACTGTAATGTCATGGGGACGTTTCTTCTTTTTTTTTGGTAGTGTTTGCGTGTTCGAAAGTAAGACTTTAGGACAATCGTGACTGTTACATTGGTCTGACAAGACTGTCATTCAGTCATTTGCTACTTAAGTGCAAGTTAGTCGAAGCCAACGTCTACATGAAGAGAACACCTGTGCTTTGAAGATAGTAAATTCGTTCTCCTTTTTGCGATATCAATAGTGCTTGTTTTCAATAATACCAAAATTGCTTTTCGCATGAAAAAGTATATAATAAGT
Organism: Anastrepha obliqua; assembly: GCF_027943255.1. NCBI lineage: Eukaryota > Metazoa > Arthropoda > Insecta > Diptera > Tephritidae > Anastrepha > Anastrepha obliqua. The sequence goes on from NC_072892.1 coordinate 83,419,333, forward strand.
TTTGCTGTGATAAGAATGAGCTATCCGCTAACCCAACAAGGGCTAGTGGTGCTCTTTTTACTAAGAAAATCACGCTGGATGGTATCGCTCATCCTATTGAGACGTATTTAGCAAGATGATTTTTAAATCTGAATCTTGAATCTAATTTTTATTATTATTGCCATTATCGACAAATCATGGGAAAATCTACTTGCCATGCTTCAATATATGTACCTACATATAACTACCGTGTACAGTAAATGGAAATGTTAAAAGAAATGTTATTTAGAAAAAAAAAATACAGCCTTCAAATATTGATTTCTACGCATTATTTTTTAAATTTATTGATTTTTTAAAGCCGCAACATGCTTTTTTAGATAATTATTCTTCACTGTCACTGTAACTGAAGTTAGCCACTGTTGCCGTTGCGGTGGCTCAGTTAATGCCGCTGCCATTGTACTCGCACCCATATTGTGATTGTAGTTGTTGTTGTTTGGTTAGCGCAATTCTGACCTACATTACTGCTCCAACCTGTACGCTATTACAAACGAGTACATAAAATGAAAACGGCTACAACATGCAACAATAAAGATTGCAAAAAATAACAATGCTTCTCACAGCACAGTATCATTATCACTCAACAGCTACTTTGGCAACAATAATGGCAAACACAACCTACAATACATATAGTATTGTATATACTGCAGCGAAAAAGATGTAAGTTTGCTTGATCGATTTTAATTTTACGCTTCATTTCCATTTCATTGCACCAAAACACAGAAATTATAACAAAATCTGGAACGCAACGCGAAAAATTGCCATATGGCACGATACGCGCACAGACAAACACACATCAGTGCAAGCACAATGTTCATATATTAATATTCTATCAGCTCCTCTATTTGCTTGCAACCACAAAAATAAGTACAATTCGCTGCCCTGAAAGCTACTAATAAAGCGTCGCGTTATATTGCTGCAGTGCACGAACTCCTTTTTGTTGTTAGCTTATTTGCTGTGTGGTACGGGGAGTCATCACTACGCTTGCCAACTAGGCGCAGCTACTCCCTACGTCAACGAATATGTATTTATTTTACCCAGTAACCGAGTTCAGAGTTCACTGTTTATTTGTTCGAATTCCCAGCTTGCTTTCCCATTCGCATTGTTGTTTTGTGCTCTTCGCTTGCCGACGTCACGAATTGCACTGACACCGATTCACATTGTCGTTAAATGCATAGCTAGGATTTTGTCCAATTCAGGGTGTTTTGATGTTTGCCCTTGCGAGCACTGAAATGTACTATACTTGCTTCATAGGCGTGAGCGTTTATCGTTTACGATATAATGACCTCGTATTTGCAACGTTGTCATCTCGCTGTGCTGGAGAAAGCTTTTGCTTAACTACGCTCCATAGTGCGCAGAATCTGTGGATGGTGGTCATAGTAACGTGACGCTTTAAGAGATGCTACAGATAATTTAAAATTGATGGGCATCATAAAGTGGAAAGGAAGCCAATGTACGTAACTCGTGTGCGTCACAGCTGTGCTGTAAATAACATGATTAGGTTAGGAAAATGAATTTATTTTAAGTTAATCACTGGTACGAACTCTTTGAAAGTGTAGCTTTTATACAAATTAATTATTAAGATTTGTTAGCAAAAGAATTGATCTATTTATGTACATACTTATATGCAGATTTTGGGCTTTAAGCGTTGGCCATCGTACATAGAGAATAAACTTCACAATCCGAAGGCTGCTTTGCTGCTTCATCTCGGTTCGTATTTGCCCAAAGTGCTATCAGGTACCACGACAGTCCGTTCTAAGTTATCAGTACGACTCGGATTTGTGTCCCGCTACGGATTGTCGTTCCAGCAGCATTCCTCAAACATTTATGGGGAATGCTCATGTTTTCATAACAACAACCAAGTAGGTTAGATCAGAACAATTCTTATATCCTAACGGCAGAAGTAACTCCTATTATGTTTAACTCATGTTATGGCTTCACAATCTAACGGACGTCTCCGAAAACCGTAAATTGGAGAGTTGTATTTAATACAGCTGCTGAAAAACACTTAATAACGATACCCAGTACTCCCCACTTGAGACTTTTTTTTATTAAAATCACTTAAATGTTTTGCATATTAGGTTTTATTTTATAAATTTAAAATGTTTTCAATCTGTATCAGTCTTTTTATCTAAAAGAAGTACGTAGTTGAAGAACGTACTTGACCGCATCCAATACGATGAATTGGCCTACACTCTTCTACGAAAAGCAGCCACATACCGTTATTGAGGCTCCCTCGTGCTTTAGGATTGGTTAGATAAGCTTGGGGTCCAATACTGCACGTTTTGGCCACCGCGCGGACTTCCTACCATCTGGACCAACTGTATTTATTTTCATTTCATCGCTGTATAGTACATCGCCACTGATTTTGAGTTTAAGATATGTGCTCTCGGGTTTTTCCCGACCGAGGGCTGCCGCCCCAGTAAACCAGCCATGTCTAGTGAACCGTTTATCATCTGCTTCTGCCAATCGAAATGCAACTGTTCTTTTCGTTATTGGCTTTCCAGGTAACAAAAATATCTCAATAGTTACCAGTAGCACTCTTTCTCCAACTTTGGACCGAATCCTACTAAAATGCAAATAAATCAATGCGAACCCATTATGAAAAATAGATAAATGAACGGATTTCAATGAATGATCACAGCAAATACAGTTAGTAACAGAAGTACATAAGTATACACCGGATACGTTTTCAATTTTCCCCCAATCGATTCCTTCAAACAACCTAAGTTATAACAAAATTGTGTTTTATTTACATTAATGAAATACAAAAATCATGACAGTTCACCCGTTAGTCATACATCCCCAAACCATCACAGAGCCCCCTCCATGCTTCACAGTGCCGGACATATTGTTTGGATCCAATTCAGCGTTAACTTTCCTTCAAACTCATCAGAAAATATGACTTGGTTCCAAAACGTTTGGTCATATTTTTCATGATCTTTTGCGAATGAAATCCGTTTACTCCGATTGACACTACTCACGTAGGGCTTTTTTCTAACACTGCGCCCATGATAACCAGCACCATGCAAAACCCGGCGAATAGTTTGGGTGCTAAATTGTTTTCCAGTCTCATTTTCAACTTCAGATTTCAATTTGGGGGCACTTATTTTGGGGTTTGTCCTGATTTTCCGTACGACTAAGCTTTTTTCTCTGGGACATAAGAGCGGCGGACGCCCACAACGCTCTTTATTAGTGGTGCTTCCCGCACTTTTATATTTATTCTCAATCTTTTGAAGTGCAGCAAAACTCCTATCTATCAAACGACCGATTTCTCGCAATGATTTATGTTCCTTGTGATATATTATAATCAGTTTTTTTAAATCATCAGAAAGCTCTTTTCCTTTTGGTGCCATTACTAAAAATGTCGCAAAAATTAATACAAAACGTACTTCCCTAAATTTTTATACTCACTTTAATTATTTCCATTTAATAGCTTTAACTTTTTTAATCAATAAGTAAAAATAAATGTTATGCTAACTGAACAATCGTTTGCTGTATACTAACTTTTGTGACATCACTTCATTCACTGGCATCAAAGACAAAGCAAAACGTGGATAACGGTACCTAAAATTTACAGCTAAATTAAGGTGCATATGAAAGCTTATTCCCAGTACTCAATTAGCATGTGTAAAATATTTTGATTACATATTAAGGAAAGCGTTAGCGTCAAACAATTCCATAAATCAGGCTCCTGTATACTTATTTATGTTACTAACTGTATATTCAAGCGCAAAAAGTACCGTTACGGATCTGTTTTCGATAAAAGATGTCAATATATGTATATATGGTTGCCAACACATCGTTCTTAATTACACAGGCCGAAAAAATTTAACCAACATTTAGACCCAGAAACCAGACTATATATTTCCGAAGGTTTATGAAAGATATGTGACTAAACTCACTGTCCCCAGGGTTAAGTGGGTTAGCCTGCTTGCGGTATGATAGGGGTGGTTTCTAGGGGTTAGGGCTGTGTGTGACTCGGTACCCAAAGGTTAGATAGTGTAGGGGTGTGGTGAGTCAGCACACTTATGGTGTGAGACAAAATTTTAAGAAAAATAAGACTCAATTCAAGAAAATTAGTAATCGACTATATCATGTCTATGTTATCTTAATCGATTTTCAGGAAAATTTAGAAACATGAAAATTTTAAAATACGATATCTCAGCGAAAAAAATGATATTTGAGCAAACTCAACGCCATTTGAAAAAAAAGGCTTGTATTTAAAGATGCCATCTTTAATTTTGGTGAAAAAAAAACATCTGCAAGGCTACATAACCTCAAATATGGGCAAAAACGGTGTTTTTTGCACTTTTAGGTTAGGATATCTCGAAAACCAGAGCTGATAGAGCAATTCTGAGGCCAGATTTGGATTCAGCGCATCATAAACCTTCGGATATATATAGTCTGGTTTCTGCGTCTGAGATGCTGTCGGCCTGTGTTATTTTTCAACGGTTGTATGATGTCACAATTTCACTAAGCTAAAAATTATCAGTGGAGAAAAATAGAATATAATACTATATATTTGATATTAATTTAATACTATTAGTTGAAGCCTAGTATTTTAAATTTTAGCATTTTGCAGGTAATTTTTATTATCAAATATCATATTTACGTACATATGTACGTAACTACGAAATAGTGTTGTTGATAAGACGAGCAATGCGCCTCGCTCATTTTGCACACAAGTCAGGTTGGCCGAGCGGTCTAAGGCGCCAGATTTAAGCTCTGGTTCCCGAGAGGGAGCGTGGGTTCGAACCCCACACCTGACAAAGCGAAAGCGAATGTATGCTGTATTTTAAAAAACTGTTTTTTAAATTGTATTGTGAAATAATGCAGATTTATGCAAAATAGCAACAAAACAATCATGGGCATGTAGAGGTGAAAATTTATTTGTATGCACATAAATGAATATGTACATAAGTAGCGTTTATGCGTACAGGCAGTAATTAAAATTAAAAAAAAGAACCGACTATGAATTGAAATTGCAATGTTTATATACATACATACATATATAAAAAACGTACTTTTCCTCTACATATACTCTGTCTCTACATATTCGGTGTATTTTATGTGTACCACTAAACTATTTTTAAGTACATACTAGCATTTTAAAATCTGAAGGGTTTCTTTAGTTCTATTATAGTAATATGCTCATATAAAAAACACGAGATATTTCTACAGATAGAACATGTGCAATAATTTCGTTATAGTTAAGCGGAATGGGGAAGAGAATGTCATATAATATGTATCGCTTATTTATTTCAAGAGTGTCATAACCAAGACAAAAAAAAATTCAAAATTTTGTTGTAAAAACTCATGGCGATATCTTTTAACAGTAGATGAAAATGTGTTTTTATTTTACTTAGAGAGGCATAGTAAATTCTTAATATATTCGTTTTTTGGATTAGAGTCATAAATGAGTGCAGTAAATGCCTGATTTCGTCTCGACACTAAATCAATGAAATTGCCAATCGGGGCAGACCTCTTATTCATCACAATATCTCATTCAAACTCAGTCCCCACAATAAATATCAGAAGATTATGGGCATTTTCACACTGTTAGCGGCACCGTCTATCAGAATAGAGCTGACCTTAATCACTGAAAGCTATCGATGGTGGAGCAGATAGATTTGTTAAAGCTTTTTTCCACAAAATTCGTAGTTTCTTGGCAGCAAATATGTATTATTATACTTATAAGGTCCCAATTCGTTATTTAATGCAAAATTATTTTTTTTTTTTTTCAATTTTATTATGATACTTCAAATAATATTGCTATCGTCTAAATTTTTAAGGCTGTTTTGAAATTTTTTTAAGGAATAAAAATTAAAAATATTCGCTCAAAGTTCTGCTTTTTTTGCCGCAGCGTCTTCCGCGTTATCTTTCGTAGCCGAGCATGGCTTAAGTCGAAGTTCGGTCGTTTTCTAAATTTGACTTCATATTCGAATAGTTGTTTTGTTTGATATTTTTAAGTTTTTCATATTTATTATACTGGCTTAAAACGGTATAATATTGATATTTCATTTCGAACGAATAGAAAAAACAATTTTGTTGCTTGAAGTAACTAAGGCGTTTTTCAATAGGTGCGCTTCAACTTTTTTCCGATAGGGAGGGCGAACGACGCAATATTTTTTATTTTTCGCTTGTCATTTGTAAACTTCATTAGTATACATTTCATCATGGAACGCTACACACTTGAGCAACGCTTGCAAATCATTGAATTTTATTATAAAAATGCGTGTTCTGTTAAGAAAGTTTAAAGTCGAAAAATCATCTTCAGTGATGAAGCTCACTTTTGGCTCAATGGCTTTGTCAACAAGCAAAATATGCGTTACTGGGCAGAAAGCAATCCACACGTGATTCATGAGGCACCGTTGCATCCCGAAAAAATCACTGTTTGGTGCGGTTTACATGCCGGCGGCGTAATTGGCCCATATTTTTTCGTTGACGAGAACGATCGCCACGTTACTGTGAATGGAAATCGATCCCGCGACATGATAAACGATTAAATTTGGCCGCAATTGAATGGTATGGACTTAGACGACATGTGGTTTCAACAGGACGGGGCCACAAGCCACACAGCACACGCTACAATTGATTTGTTGAAGAGTAAGTTCGATGAGCGCATTATTTCCAGAAATGGACCGGTCGAATGGCCGCCGCGCTCGTGTGTTTTGACGCCTCTAGACTATTTTCTTTGGGGTTATGTGAAGTCATTGGTCTACAGTACCAAGCCGGCGACGATTTGTGAGCTCAGAGCCAATATTGAACGCGAAATTGCTGGAATTTCGGCCGATTTATGCAAAAGAGTGGTCGAAAATTGGGTTCAACGATTGGACTTCGTAAAACGTGCACGCGGTGGTCATGCAAAAGAAATCGAATTTCATACTTAAATGTATATGTTCAAACTCGATAATAAAAAAAAAATTAGTTAAAAAAGTCAAACCGTTTGTGTTTTATTCAAAAAAAAAGTTGAAGCGTTCTTACTGAAAAACGCTTTATAATAATGATAATTAGTCGATTGCATGAATAGACGGAGATGAATTCTTGCTATTCAATTTTCAATCAATGCAAAAGTTGCTATTCGACAACTCGAGCTTTATATTATACACCGTCATCGAATGACAAGTACTTATATGACATACCTATTATATGAATCCTAGGGTTAGGGTTAAATGCAGATTCTCATACTGACCAATGCCGGCCGCGGAGCGTGGATCTATCTAAAAACAATAATTAAAAATGTGCATGGCGCGTTGTAGGGATAGAGCGGAGGTATATATTGAAATAAAATATTTTACATCGTTAGTCTCGTTGTTTAATAGCTATACTTCGTATATATATGTATGAATTTACGGACAAGGTAAGCTGTTCGTATAAGAAAAGATCGGCATATTGATATCCAGTCAGCGTCAAAATAAAGTGTACACCATATATTGATAAGTTTTGATAATTTTTTTTTGAAAAATAATCTATTTAGCAATATTTCGAGTATGCAGTAGATCATTGAATTGTGGTATAATAAAGTGCAAGTTTTAAGTAGATACAAAAATATCACACTGACTTTTGAAAAAAATCTTAATATTCTGTGGAAAATGTTTGAAATTAAGACGATTTTTTATAAATCTTATACAACGGTCGAACGTTTTCTGTATATGGTTCTTGTTACAGTATGAACTACAGTTTTTATAAAAAAATATTATAATTGAAATTACAAAATAAATAAATAGTCAAAACTTATCAATATGTGGTGTACTATTGCCGCAAGGAAATAAGTTCGCTGACGATGGCTAGAGAAAAAATTATGGAAAAGAATATGTGAAATGAATTGATATTTATATAGAATTTTTTTTTTTGGTAACATCCATGAACAATTTAAGTTTCCTAAATCGAGATATGGTACTCTGAAAAACGATTGGTAGACATACCCATACACAATGAGAGTTTTAGCCATAAGTGAACAAATGTAGAAAGTTTTGCGATACACCATAGTATTCGCCAAATAAATTTATATGTTATGAAATTTCACCTGTTAACGAAAAAATCTTGAAATGCTTTACACTAAACCCTCAATACCATACTAATGGGCAACGTGTATGCACTTACAAGCTACATAAAGCCACGCTTCCCAGCACAACGTTTAATTTGCATCCGCTTGAGCAGCAGATCAAAAGCCCTCAACGAAGTGACTTCCATATTTCTGCTCTAATTCACCGCATCGAGTTGAGTTTACTATTTGATGAGAGTACCGCGCCACACGCTAGAGAATTAGGAACCAACAAAAACATGAAAGTCAGTAGATTTCTATGTAATGCACTAAAGTGCACTCCAACCGAGGGTTGCTAGGTAAAAGCACAAAAACAAAAAACAAAAGCGAGGGGACAGAGGAATTAACAATGCAATGAAAAGGTATGTATATAAAGCTGTGAATGCGAGGGAAGGAAGTGGATGGCGAGGGAAGTAAGGCTGCGAATGCATAGAAAAGCCATTGTGTATACGTGGCACGTAACAACTTCCGGTTCAACAGCCAGTTCAGTAGCGTCGGTGGTGTCGGTGACTATGCACGTGGAGCGACATGCCATTGTGTCAATGTGTTACAGGTAAAGTCACTACCACGCTTATATATGTACATACATATGTACATATAACAAATAAGGAGAAATGTGTGCGTAAATACGCACTTACTCGACCACTTAGTCATTATTGAGAAGCTATTTGAAATTTCTGTGGGCCTTTGACAAAATAACTTAAATCGACTGAGCACTTTCCACCTCCAAGCATTAATTCCTCGTGATTTGTGATACAAGTTTCAAACTAATAACCACGCACAGAAGTAGCTTTTAAATCCATTTTGAGGGAAATTGAGTTAAAATATTAAGGTTTCATATCAAAGATTAGGATTATTTATTAAAGTTTAAAAAATTCTAAAGTAAAATAAAATGTTTTTTTTCTCAAGGGTGTTGCAAAGTTTATTTGTTTTTTGATACCGCGCCATGATGAAAGCGAAAGAGTTTGCATTACTCATTTAGTAATTTTGCATTTAAGAGACAAGTGATCATTATTCCATAATTTTTTTTTTTGGATATTAAATACCAATATTTTTGAGAAATAAATAGTTAATTGGGATTATTTTTCATACCGAAGTAGAAAATTCTTCTTTTACGAAGACCCACATACAGCTCTGTCACTGAACATAAAAATTGGTGTGGTCCCACTGACAAAAAGATGTCAAAATATTTTATTTAGTGATGAATTAAAATCAATCTTTACGCATATGTATCCAAAAGAACTGTACGCCATTCGAAATAATTTGATTTTACCTGCACCAAAAATACAATTAAAAATGGGGTTAGAAACATAATGGTGTGGGGGGTTCTTCTCCTGTCAAAGTATAGGTCCTTTATTTAAAATAAAAGACGCATTGATCGCTGTAGACTATAGTAACATTTTACAAAATTTTGTACTACCAAATGCGGAAAGAAGTATACCTCTGAGATGATGTTATCAAAATCTTGGCACAATTGCGTTCAGGATATTGCGTCAGGTCGAACTCCTTCCTATGTAGAATTGACACCGATATACTCATCACATTCCCAGCATGTGAAGGAACCTTACCCATTTATGTCACCCATTGGACCTAACCCAACGGTTTATCGTGGCCGGCAGGGCGTAATAAACTACTACAACAACAGCATAACGTTATTAACAAGCTAACGACTCGAAACATACTTCGAAATTGATATCGGAGTGGTTCAAAAATGCAGTGTCGCGCATTTTCTTCCATGCAAAGTACGTTCGACAATTTTTTATATGGAAGAAAAAAAGTTGTCAAAAATCAACGGCATTTTGTAGCCACTTACAACTTATATTTTTTATACTCAAACTAAATCGGCCATTAAACTGAATACCAAAAATTAGTCTAAAAATTCTAACCAAAAAGTTTGAAATTTTCTTGAAAATTTGCAAAATTTTTATTTTAGTATTAAGTTTGAAAAAATAATTTATATGATTTTAGATAGATAGACAGATTTATTTATTTTTCACAAAAAATCTTACACAACTTTTTATAATATTTTTACTTCATTTAAATGAACTTTAAAAGTCGTCTTCATGAAAAATTAGCTAGATATTTATTTACAAAACTATTTATCTATAACAAATTGTCAGTACTTTAAAGCACCAGAAAAAAAGATTAATTTATTGTGTTTATAATAATTTATATGATTTTTGTTGCATACTGAGTTAAACTTTTATAAAAATTAATAGACACTAAATAAACGAAAGTAAAATTGCCAAAATTGGTGTAAATGTCGCCCACCTATTTTATTGCTCATGAGTGTACGTACTGTAAACTTTAACGAAAGCTCTGCGGACGCAAATAAAGAAATAAAAGAACAAAATAAATTAAATATATAACCAAATTCGCGGGCTATTACCTTAACAATCGTTGTGACGTGTTTAATTCCCATATCCTCTGTTGGCGCAACTTATTTAGTAAATATACATACGTACTCATACATACATATATACGACGTGTATAAATGAATATATGCATGCACTTCGTTTCATTTAGGCAGCGCGCACTTGACATTAAATTTTCAAAACGAATAATGAAAAATCAGCAAAACGCAAATTTATAGAAACAGACAAACGTTGCATGAGAAAAACGTGGACGTACTTACAAGCAATACGAAAAGCAAGGGCGGAAAGAGCGATGGCTAGAGCAGAAGGGAAATGACTGAAGGGTGGTAGGTAGACGAGTGAAAATATGTAAAGATGTATGTGTGTTTAGTTGATATGTATAGGTTGTTGACATAGCTGCCGGTAGGTTGGTACATCATCGTGCGCGACGACGAAGTGTTCTAGCTGATGAAGCGATTTATGCACGTCAGTACACACAAGTCAGGTTGGCCGAGCGGTCTAAGGCGCCAGATTTAAGCTCTGGTTCCCGAGAGGGAGCGTGGGTTCGAACCCCACACCTGACACAGCGAAAGGCACATGTGCAATATTTTAAAAAAACAAAGAAAAAAAGATTTTTTAAAAAGTAATAAATGTACACTTAAATTAATTGTGGGGGGAAAAAAACAACTATACAAGTGCTTGTGTTAGGACGTGCTTAAATTCGCACAAATTAGCAAAGTTGCTTTTGGTAACTAGAAGCTGAATGAATTATTATTTTGTATAATATATACATACATATGTATACGGTTAACAATAATAGGAAAGCGACGTATTGCAAAGTTACGGTTATTTATTTATTATAATTTTTTTTTATTACATGTTTTTATACATTATTTTTTATTAAATTTTTTTTGTTTCAAATTGTTTATTTTTTTGTTTTTTAATTACATTTTTTATTACATTGTTTTATTTATTTCTTTTTGCATTGCATGTTTTTATTATTATATTATACAAATATTTTCTACGACAAAAACCATGTATTAATGTTTCAAAATTTTGCAAAAAATAAAATAATTGTTCATTCATTAATTCATCAGTATTTTTAGAAAAGTTCTTGGTATGTATGCATTGCTGTACCTCATTGATTTTGGTATGAAAAAACATTCGAGCATTCGTTGATTGGATGAAAATGTATAAACCGTCAACAAAAAAAAAAGAAATATTAACAAAGTAAAGTAAAGTTTAATGCTTTGAGTTGTATGGATTTTGCTACAGAAATTAAACACAAAATAAATAAATAGTCAAAACTTTGCAATATGTCGTACTACTGTCATTGTGAACACAAGTGTAGTGTTTTAAAATTTAAGTATAAAATTATGCAACAACTCGAAACTTGAGATTTCTAACAGTCTACTGTTGGTTTCGAAATATTTTACCGGTTTTCTATTTATTTTTCATATTTTTCTGCATTCACTACTATGAGAGCTCCAATGTCGGCGAATAATAAAAAATAAGTTATGCATAAGCTGACATAAACAATAAGTATAGCTGCAATCGCAATAAACATTAGGAAGTTGGTGACAGTAAACAAAGAAAAAATATCAGTTAGTGGCATTTACGTTGGTAATGCCTGATCAGCATTTCAAATTTAGTTGTGCTTTTTAGGCGAAATATTTTTATAGTAGCTTTTCGAGTTATTAAAATTTCATGCTCACCTGCTACAATAGCGTATAGGCTCGCTAGTAATAATGCATAGATATGTAAGTACTTTTCCGATCCATTAGGGAGCGAATTCTGCTTTAGGGGATAAGCTCCGTTATACTGACTCGTGGGTACCAGTCTCAGAACCATTACTATCTCAACATAAAATTGGGCAATAAAAAGCATTTACTCGATTTATTAAATGAACTAGTTTCAAGATATTCTGGTTATATAAGTACAATGCGCGAAAAAAGTATACCATCTCAACATTTTGACAAGTTTTGACTATTCCTTTTTTTTTTAATTTTCATTATTTTGTCAAACACAAACCATATATTTACAAATTCAAATTCCAAATGAAAATTGGGAAAAAAATCCACAAATTTTTCATCACAATGCCATGGTTGCTCAACAAATTTTTGGTATGCAATTTAGCCCATTAAATTTTAGTATACTAAAGTGCAAGTGCACGTAAAAATTTTGTGTACTCCGACTTCGTCCATTCTCAATACCAAACTACCTTAGATATAGTGTTTCACTATGTGTACCAAGTTCATTAAAATATACCTACGAATTTTTGGTCGCGTTATCGGTGGACAGACGGATAGGCATGAATAATCGACTCCTTTTATCATTTACCCAAACTTTTCAGCCGATGAACCTGAACTGCTACAGTACTCGTAATTATGGTGACCTTATAAAGATGGTGCCATAGATATATATGAGTTGCGTCGTAGCGTTTAATTTGTTTCAAGCAACTTGCTGAAGATATCTATGCTTGGCTCACGGAATTAATTGCGCAGTTCATAAGGAAAATATTAGGTATCCGATCAGGTCAAGCACCTTTACTAACATTTAGAAGTGTTAATTGACTGTATGCGTTATCAAATTTGGATATGTCAGCATCCTGAGTATTACTATTCATAAGTGGTATATATATATATTCATGAATGTCAACTCAGTGGACGATTATGTATGTCCACCAAAAAAATAACAAATTTTGCCATTTTCTTAATCAGTTTCTATAATTTTAACGCGTTGTTCTATAGTGTGAAATTGCCTATCTGTCCACTTGACAAATATCAAAGATGACATAGGGCTTATATACAGACATCACTTTTCAAAAGTACTGGATAGGTTGATACATATAAATTTCATTCAGCACTTTTCATCTGAGCCATTACATTCAAATTTCTTATTCTTTTAAGCTTGCGCATTGCATAGCAATTCAGAGAAACACTTAAATGACACACTAATGACACAGAAAATTGCAACAGATATGAGAGATAAAAAATATAATGTGGAAAATTTGTATAAAGAATGCTCCGTCTGGATGCAGATGTATGGCAAATGCATTATTTTTTGTTTGACTATTCACAGCGTTCTTTGGTTACAGTTTAATGCCTAATTATGAATGTTTTTTGCTCGTTTCTCCCCAACTGTCAGTAGAGGCAAAAGCAGCACACAACTCCATACCGACATAGAGTAGTTTTCCGTACATAAGTACTTATATACTTACATACATACATCCCGCCAGCTTATGCATGTCAGCTTGGCTTGCAGACTTCTAGCAATACACAGGGTCTTTAAAGTGCGAGGTTGTGTTTTAGCAGTACTAAAGTATGGCGTATACTGCTGGAGTCTCATTAGCCAAATGTTAAGTAGAAGATCTACAATTTACTATTATAAAATTAGTGCGAATTAGCTCAATTATAAAAATGGTTGAAATTCAATTATAAATTTAGAAGTTCTGTGAAAGATATTTCAGTCTTTACCTATAATTGATCGACAAAGTTCGATTAAGAAAATTTTTAGTTAACTGGTTGGGTACTAAACATACGAACATTAAATTCCTCTTGAGTTATTATTTGGCGCCCATTGTAGCTTACTCATGTGATTGGGCCAAGAATCGATATCTGTAAACGTTTAGACCCATCCCCTACAGACGCTAATGAACAGATAATTAATTCCTATGTAAAAAATGTGTTTAATTTGCATTTGAATGTAAAAAAGAAACTCGAACTTTAAAGACCCTGTAGTTGATGTCCCATATGGAGATCTTCCACTCGGTACCATTAATTATGCTGCACCATTTTTACATATAGATATGTTTCTATTTGGTTGGTTATGCATTGCCCAAAAACAAAACACAAAAAAAAAAAAAAACAAAAACAACTGGCACATACTTGTATATTAAAGTTTACTGCATTTCCAGCAGCAAACAGTAGTCACAATTAATTAAGTGCATTCGGATTTAAATTACAAAGAATAAATTAAAATAAACAAATTAAATCGACGAAAAGCGAATTAGACTATACAAATACGTACATACCTGTATATCCATATTAAGGGTGTAACCCACTAACTCACTTTTGAAAAATCGATTATTTTTTTTTTGCATTTTTCGAAAGTATATATATCCAGAAACATCATGTTAAAATTTCACGACGATCTGAGCGGTAGAAGTGTATTTTTCTGTACCTGAAGCGTTACTACGTAAATCCGTCTACTTAACTTAAAAAAACTTTAATTGCATTTTTCTCGAATTAACGTTTTTTCGGTTGGTCCACAAGATTTCTCGGGAACCAGTGGAACGATTCTCATGAAATTTTAACCACATATTCTACACATAAATAGCTATAAAATAAACAACTTTCGTAATAAAATTTTGATTTTTACTAATTTTTTTTCACAAAAAACAGTGTAAAAAATCATGTTTTTTTTAATTTTTTTGTTTTTTGGCCGCCATTTTGTTATTTATTAATAAAAATTAATAATTTTACTTCATTTTATAGCTACTGTTATAACAAATCTAAAACTTTTTGATTTTTCTGTTTCAGATAAGCCGTTCTCGAGATATCGTGTGGACCAGCGACCTATCTCTAAATCATGGTGTTATGTTTAGCTATAGTTTTTGTATAAAAAAATTGCAAACAATGAATAAAAAAAAATTTTTTCTTGTATTTTAAGACTTTATTTATCAAGCCTAACAACTTTTATATCAATATCATTCATAGCCTGCTTGAAAAAAATTTCCGAAAATAGCCTTTTTTTCGAGCGTAGTTAGTGGGTTACACCCTTAAGAGAAAACTAACCTAGCAGACGCTTCTATTACACGGTCATTTGCCTTGAACGGACTATTTTCTTCAAACCAAATTTTGCAGTAAGATTCCAGGAATAAATTAATCTACCACATACTTTTTTAATAGATACCAGATAATCATTTTGTCTTAAATTCAACAACTTTCAATTAACACTTCAAAAGAAGGCTTTCTCGCATATATATGTACGCCTACGTTCGAAATAACAGTAGCGTAACGAATTACCAGGTTTTACCTTTTTTAGTAGATAAGTTTGAAGGGGAAAACAGATTAACATAGAAGCATTTTACGAGAGGCCGCCGTCGCGGAATAGGTTGATGAGTGCACGAAACACGAATTGATAGAATTGTTTTTTGTAATAGCGGTTGCTCCTCTGCAGACAATGGAAAAACTCTGCTATAAAAAGGGTCTGATAAAAACCCATCTGTCCTTCGGAGGCGGCGTAAAACTGTAGGAGCCTCCATTTGTGGAAAACATCAAGACGCACACCATAAATAGGAGGAGGAGCTCGGCCAAATACCCTAAAAAACGGTGTAAGCACTAGTTATTTTACATATACTTAGTCCTGCCATAAGTTCTCTTACAGGTTAAGTCGTTTATAGGTATCAAATTATAATACCTTTTTTTAATGAAGTTAGCTTTATTTAATCATGTAAATATGAAAAAAGTTAAATTTTTATTCGGAATTGTCACCATTTGCTTTTACACAAGCCTTCAAACGATTAGGCCGTATTGCCGTCGCTGCTCGAACCAAAGATTGTTTGAGACTCCCCAAATTTCTGTGAAGCCTTTAACAAGCCAAGTTCTCCAATTCTGACCAAAAAAAAAATCAGCAAATGGATTCAGATCTGGATTTCCAGACGGCCAGTTTTCTGGGGCTATGAACCCAGGAATATTGTTTATTTGCCATATGGGCGGAAGCGGAATCTTGCTGGAAGATCCACCATTCTCCATTGAAGAGAGTACTGCTCAACTGCTTCATCACGCCTTCTAAGGCATCCTCCTGGTACACTTTTGCCCCTTGCTCCATTCTGAACCGCTTTTTCGCAGAAATGAAGAGATGTAACAGCTTTACAAGACCAACCCACCAAACCATTACAGGGGCTGGATGGTGGCCACTCTGAACCCTTGGAACAACATTTTTTGAGTCATTAGAAGTTTTAGCATAGATTTTGTCGTTTTGATTATTAAAAACTTCTTCAACAGTGCACATTTTTTCATCTGTGAAAATAATTTTTTCATGGCCGTTGGTCGCGTGTCACCAAAGAAGCTGCTTGCATCTGTCGTGCCTAATTTTCTTCCCTCATTTGGAGATCATCTCTAGTCAGCCTTGACATGGATCTGGTCGACACATTCATTTCTCTGGACGTGATTTTCTGCTTTCTAAAGGGATTTCTGCGAATTCTTTCTCGAACGACTTTTGCAGCTGCACTGGTTCGAACCACGTGAGGACGACCACTTCTTTTTCTGTCTGTCACTTTATGCTCCTTGGCTCGAATTTTTCAAATTTCAATTTCTGTCACTTCAGACGTTTGAGAAAAACGATTGATCGTGCGATAAACAAATATTGTCGAACTATCAAGTTTTTCCAGCAATTTGTAAATCTCACTTGCACTTTTATCTCACTTCCGTAATGCAATCACTGCAAATCGATTTTCCTTAGCTCCCCACTCCATTGTTAACAATCGAAATTTGCCACGAAACTGAGTATAATTTATGAGTAGCCAATGCATACGAACAAAAACAAAAATAACTTTTTTCTGTGGATTTGTTCTCGCTGAATGCATTGTAAAATATGTCACAGAATTTATGGCAAGATTAAGTATATATATAAAAGTACCCATATATATTTTGTTTAGAAAAAAAATTAACTTCCTTTTTTGTACAACTATCGTATATATTAAATTAGTGAATTGAACTGGTTTCTGTTTTTTTTTTGTTCATATGTCTTTACCGCCAACTTGAATGCAGTTTCGATAAATAAAATTTACCAAACGAATTATTGAAATTAGCTGCGAAGTTGTTTGGAAGAACTAGCCAACCTCTGATTTTATAAGAAGACAACCATCGCAGGGATCGAAGGCGCAGTTGTGTAGAGTGGAAAAAGCAAAATGGGATTGAAGTGGTGGATTGGACTTCACAGTCGCCTGATGCCAACCCTAGTGAAAATGTTTTAGCAAGAGTTAAGCAAAAACTCAAAGGAAAACCAATATGGGTGGCAATTTCGGCTGATTTAGAGCCGGTTACCTCCACAACTTGCGCAGAAATTAACACAAAATATGGCTCGAAGATGTGGAGCCACTATAGCTAATTATGGTGACTATACTACTAATTGCATATATTGCGTATAATAAATATTACAAGCCCAAACAATGCAGTTTTTAGAATCGTATTGGTTTCTCAGTTATGGTGGTCCCGCTTCTAATAGACATACTGCATGATATTTATACCTTTTTTAATATTAAAATAAATTGGTAAACCTTCTGGTTATACCTTTTAAAAGAAGGAAAATTACTTGACGGCAGCTGCCCGTCCAAGAAATTATTTACAGTACAAGAAACTTGTAAAGGGTTTTTCAATAAGGGCGGGTAGATGTTCAAATGGAATAAAATGGCGTTTGCTGTGTGGCACGTAGCGCCGTCCTGCTGGAACCATATGTCGTATAGGTCCATATGGTTCAATATGGACCATAAGAAATTGGAAGGGCCACCACGTCTACCGAAAAATGGGCGCAATGCGCGCAACGTTTGCGTTAATGAACACTCATTTTGATAATAAAGTTTTATCATTTGAACGTGCTGTTCAGTCGTGTAACTTGCCATGATGATTTGGCATAAACAACTGAATAATAAACAAAAGATTTGACAGATTTCACCAAAACAAAATGGCTGCCACAGGGCGCCAAAATCGACCCGCGCCAATTGAAAACCCCTTTATAATAAAAATAAAACTAAATTGTTACTATTAAAATATTTGGAGCAACTTAAGTAACGTTAAATTAGTAAGCATGAGAAAAATCCAAAATTGTAACATTCAAACAGATATTTAAAACAATACTAGACTTAGTCAACAAATTTGATTTTCACTTTCAAGCCCCCTTGCAGGCACATAACACGCTGTTAAATGATTAAAAAAGCAAGCCAATACGCTAAAAGGTCAAAGCACTACAGTGGTAGCTACATATTTTGCTATATGTATGTATAAAAGGCCACACATTACTGACCAATTTTGCATAGAAAAAGAAACGAAATAAAATGAAAAATTGCATTACACCAACCCTTTTTGCTTGTACCTTTCGCTTGCGGAGCAAATTCTCTAAAATGAAACTAAGAAAATTTTAGCTCACGTTTTATGCCGAAATAGCCAACATAGACAAAACGGTACTTTGGGTTAAATGACTCAATTGGAATATATTGTATGTAAGTATGTGTTTATTCATATATAAGATAAGTTAAGCACTGAAATAAAACCTTTTTCACATAAATATATAACCAACTTCGGATTGGATACAACCAACATTTGCGGTGCATTGAAAAGTTGTATTAGAAGAGTTTGTCTACGTACGAGCTGTGGTAACAAATTTCCAGAAATTTGTCAATAAAGCATAAACAAGTTAAAATGCGTGTAAAATTTCATTATCGACCTTCACACAAAATCAAACATATTCAATTGCTGTGACCGAAAATATGGTTTGCTTTTCATTTACAAAAATAGTTACGCTCATTATGAAGTCGGCCGAGCTTTTTGCTGGGTATGAGACCGAATTAGTTCTGATGATTCGCATTTGGGTGATTTGGAAGAATTTTATGCATATATCTCGTCGACGCGATAGGCTCACTATTTCAGTCAAGCAGATGAGACCGTAATTTTATTATAACAATGATTTCCTAATTTTCACTAAGTGCAATTTATTGCCGATGGGCTCATCGAAGTCGGTTGAGTTAGAAGCGGAAAGGAGCTGCAAAAAATTATTGACGAAATGATAACCTGACTTTTTTAAAGTCAGTTAAAAACCATTGAAAAGCCAGTTCGCGTGGAAGATCGCGCAACAGTAACTAATATAATTAAATGGTACTTTATTGTATCACATTCCCGTTATTGTGCCCGAAAAGCGCATTGTTTTAATGTTTCGTTGTTTTGTTTTTCCCATTGTGCCTTTTTTACTCTTTTAAGGAATGGCTTAACTTTTCATGTTTAGTTCACGGTACAGTGAACTCTTTTTATTACAATATATGTATACAAAAAAATGTATATCAAGTCATGTACGTATATTAAAAAGTCAAGTTTTGTTACCTTTTTATATACAATAGTTTAATATCGTAAAACCATATTCAGCTGTTGCTATAGTGGAACAAAGTTTTGAAAGGGTTAATTTGTGGATGAATTTCCTATTAAAAATTGGTTATTATTAAATGTAGCGGTAGTATGGCTTGAAACTTTTCTTTTTGAAAACATTAACTCTCAATCTAAACTCTTGTTTTTGAGAACTGTTGAAAATGATTTTCGAGCTAAAAAATTGCCCAAATTAACAACCCACCTTTACTGACTTCTCCTGGAACACTTTGTGCCTTACCTTTCGGGACTTTAACTATCGATTTTTTTTTACTTTGATAGCTAAACAAAACATCCGTGAGGGGTCAGAATATTAGTTTATGGTTAGGTATTTACAGAATGGATCGCTTTTGGCTTGAGCAAAGGTGCTTAAAAGCTGCAACTTGATTCCTTTACCCTATTTTTTGTGAGGCGCCGTTAAGAATAAATGTTAAGACAACCACCCAGAGATGTTTCAAAAGTTGATATCAGTTGACATTAGTGAGGTAAGTTTCGAGATATATAAGCACACATATATACAGACTTACCGGATAAGGACAGAAAAAAAATATTTATCCATACACTACCTTCATCAGAAAACACAATGTTAGGAAATTCGCCAAGTTCGTACAAGCGCAACAACTCCTTTGCTCTTTCGCACCGAACTTTTTTTTGCTGGGGTGAAAGATCGTGTGCTTTTTGGAACTTGTAAGCCTTGACCTTGAGCTCATTTTTTAATATGCGTCGAATGCTGCTTGCGATATTTTCAGTTCTTTGGCCATTTTTTTTCCACTTCGACGTGCATTTCGTTCAAGTCGAGCCTTCACTTTCCGAACCATTTCTGGCGTTGTTGCGGTTTTTTTTGGTTCACCTCCATAGCGTTTTGCAATGCTACCAGTATCATTGTAAGGTTTTATAGTGCGATACACAAACATTTTATTTACTTTGAGGTGACTGAGCTGACGAACAATGGCTGGTTATGATTTTCCAGCCAAATATAACGCAGTCCCACTATTACATTTGAATTCCATCACAAAAAAAAATGGCTTTTAAACAATATATTGAACTGTCATTAGAACAATTTTGACGTTGATGTCATGAGCTGTTTTACAGATACAAGCAATATGAAGTTGGCAACTCTTCATATCGTTCACCCAATTATATATACACGTACACCTTTTTGGATTTTTGGCTGAGCTCCTCCTCCTATTTATGGCGCGCGACTTGATGTTGTTCCGCTAATGGAGGGACCTACAGTTTTTTAAGCCGACTCCGAACGGCAAATATTTTTTTATGAAGAGCCTTTTCATGGCAGAAATACACTCGGAGGTTTGCCATCGCCTGCCAATGGGCGACCGCTATTATAAAAATGTTTTTCTTCATTTTGGTGTTTCACCGAGATTCGAACCTACGTTCTCTCTGAAATCCGAATGGTATTCACGCACCAACTCATACTTAAATTAATAATGTCCTTATCCCTGTATAAGCAGCAATGTGCAAAATCACTTTAGCAAAAATATTTAATTAGTTCCTCTTGTAATGAGGAAATTTCATTTTCTCTGCTCGGAAAAATAATTAGCAGTACTGTGTTTTTAGAGACATTCCATATAAATAAGAACATTAAGAGAAAAATGCACTGCCCTGCAGTTGAACCTCGCCAATAAGCTTGTTTCTATAGCTTCTACCGGTACTACAAATGGACTCACTATTGGCCATGATGTCGCAAAAAGCGTATTAAATTAACTAACCACATTTCGACTTTCAGGTAAGCCCAAATACTCGTAAATAAACAAATACGTTACTCGTAAGCGAAATAAGAAATTGTACTACTTAACTAACAGAGCTTCGTAGAGAATTTTATGCCGGTGCTTATATTTGAGTTTTTGTTGGATGCAAGCAACAGCATTTCGACATTTTATGGGCGAAAAATAAGAACACAATGTAAGTGAATAAGAACTAAGTACGTCGTTAGTGCTGTGCTGGGTACTTGAAAGATACACACATATGAAGGTATGATATTAGCGTGTGCAATAGACTTTTGAGTTTTACTTTGCCATTTCATAAAATTTCTTGCCGGACGCCCAGAAAGGTAAATGCTTTGCAGCCATACCACCGAAAGTCAAGGCGATCGAAGCTAATGCTAACAAACATTAGCAAGTTGAACAAGGTTGTGTTGGGCGGACGGGCGTTGGACGGTCGGTCACTCGTATGTTTCGTCCGCTGGTAAGTGCGCAAAACGGGTTGAACGGGTTGTCCATTAGTCGTGTGCATTGCATTGTACAAGTTGCCGCAAAAGAAGAAATCAGTGTAAAAGAAAAATATTACAATTAGCACGTAAAAACAAAAGAAAAATTAAGATTTCAAGCATATGAGCGCTTGCTGTTATTTTTACTTCACTGTCAATGCACCGTTAAAGACTCGAGTCGATGTGTCGATGCCGATGTCGAACTGGTTGAACTTGATATTGAACAGCGTATGTATGCTGCCGGTTTAACGAGAAGCTTCTTGACCAAAACATTCTGCCACAAAAGCAACTGACAAACCTTCTTTTGTATGTATATGCATATGTATACAATGGCCAAACTCTGTTTGAGTGTTTGGCTTGTCTTCTACAAAAAATAAAAAATAAAACATACAAATGTACGCACGTAAGAGAATACTAGTTTGAGCGCAACAAGTAAATGCCAATTTGTGATTGCGGACAACAACGTACGCGCACTTAAAATGGTTCGACTGCATCATCAACGTACTGGTAAAATGACCAAAGAAAGCCAAAAGCGTTTGCCTTATGTCTTGCGCTTTCAGCGAGAATTGTGCGTTTGCTTTGAAAACTGTCGAACATTTATATGGCGCAAGTTAACTATTAAAATTATATTATTAAAGGAGAACATAATTGAAAGAAGTTGGACTCGTTGGGCAGTTGTTTATATTTATGTTGTTTTGAAAAACTGGTTAGTAGTAAAAGAATGTAAGCACACATATGGCTTTAATTAAAGCACGCAGCTGCTGCGATTAACTGTCTTAGATGTTAAAGTTAATAGTCGTACCAATAATTCCAAAAGTTGTGGAAAAAGATTAATTAAGGAGTAACGAGTAAAATTTAATGAATTCCTGTAACCTTATTGATGCATTGATGTAAAACAAAAGCAAACCAGCTTAAAAAGCAATTTAAAATTACATACTCACTTCAGTACTCAAAATACTTATAAATACTTCGAATCACAGAATACAAAAGATGCACCACATATACAATTCTTCATCTTCTTATTCTTCTTAATTACAACCCGGCCCAGAGCAGAGAAGTTAACATCACGTTCACTATGAATATTATAAAGTCCAATGATCTAACGTTTGAGTCGATTTGAACGCTGAACCGCAAAAGGCGATATTAGAGGTTCCATGGAAAGTCTTACCAAATGGCACTTCACGTGCTACTTTGGCTCAGACGGCGCTGCTGCCAGTCCCTTAATTGAGTGTTTGTACAAGCTCCTCCTCTTATTTGTTTGTGTGGCTTGATGTTATTCCACAAATAGAGGGACCCACAGTTTTAAGCCGACTCGTAACGGCAGATGGTTTTTAAGACGAGCTTTTTCATGGCAGCAATATACTCGGAGGCTGGCTTACCACTGGCTGTCGAGTGGCGACCGCTATTAGAAATAACTTTCTATAATTTGGTGTTTCATGACCCGCGATTCGAACCTGGGCAATTTATTGTTGTTGTTGTTGTAGCAGCATAAACATTCCCCATACATATACGAGGAATGCTGCTGGAGTTACAGTCCTTGGCCGGATATATATATATCAGGGTCCTTCCGGTTACGACCTGGGCACTTTCGAACCATTTGGCTATGGTTACCAAAACTCTGCAAACCGGTTGTGCGATTCTGGACTGATTGATTGGTTTAATGTCTAGTATGAAAAGAAGCACTTGAATGACAGAAGGAATGAAAATGAGATTGGCGCATCGTCCTCAATGTCTTTTGTACCCTCTACTCATCACGGTACTTCACTCAGACCCAGTTCCGTTAATAAACCTAAAATAGAGCTTGGTTAGCTTCACGTTCGCTATAACAGCACATTCGAGAAGAAGATATGGTGGAGGAAGAAGCTCTTAGTGGAATTGTGTTCTACTCTGCACGTAACAGACATTTGAGAGGATATTCTTTTTACCATAAACTTACTTCCTGAAATACAGTAACACGTCTTCGGTACCAATAAATACAATTTCCACAACCCATCTTGGAAATTGGATAATTGTTCTTTAGATATCATTACTATCTCACAAATCTCAGGGAAATCTCTACCAAATTTCAGATCACTCAGAAGCTGTCAAAATTTAAACAGAATAAGAGCTGCAATAATAAAAGTTCCACCTAATAACTAAAAAAAGACCCTATTAGGTAAAAATCACAAAGTCATTACCCCTAACAAAAAAATTGCAAAATAGAGGAAAACTGCAAAACAAAAGCCAATGCGAACACGTGTATCTGCGGAGGTAACAAAGTAAGCACATAATTAATAGTAATCAATAGAGAAGAAAATAAGAGAAAAACAAGCAGCGAAATATGAGAAAAATAATAAGGAGAAAAGCAAAGCATTTTGCAATGCTTGTTAAAAAGGGAGAAAGAAAATAATAAAACAGCAAACATAGAATGGCGTTCATTAATTTTCTAACAAATATCTCGAATACTTGTCTTTCACACCATAACACCGCCAACGCCATTGTAGACTGCGCTAGCGTAGTGGGCGACAGTTGTACTCGTATTGGCAAAAAAGGTAGAAATGTGAGGAACAAGTCATCGCTGCTAAAATGAATTCTACTAACACAATACCCTTTTTTTTTATGTAATCACATTACTCAATTACCTATTTGCAGGCTGCGGTAGAAGGCTATCACTTTGTTGTGTAGTCAATTAAACGATATCTAATTGATTTTTGTTGAACGAGTAGTTATCAGGTTACACAAAAATGATAATGCAAAAAGATATATAATTGAATTATTAAGTAGCAAATAATATCAAGGTTAGTGACAAATCGCATTAACATTGTATACTTAACGGGTTCAAAAAAACTCATTATGCATAACTGAAGCGTGCCAAAAATGATTAAGTTAATGGAGTTGAAAATAAAACCATTTTGTCTTGATAATCAAGTTCAAGTTTATATCTGCGCTTCATGTGTGACTTCATGTAATTAAATATTTGCTTTTGTGATAATAAATACTTACACTGATACTACTTATAAAAAAAAATATACGTACGTAAATACTTTTTTACACTAGACTAGGCACCTTTGCAATTAACAGGGTTAGTGAATCAGCTGCATACATCGCACAAGCATATAGTATATATATTAGGCCGGGTCGATTTGTAGGGAGGCAAAAAAATCGCCCATTGCTCTGTAAAAATCATATTCTAGGGATCAAAATAAGAAACTTTGCCGAAGGAACCATACCTCTAAAACGAATTCTGATGTTCCCCAATTTGGGTCGAACTTTTTAGTTTCTTTTCTCATGTAAAGGCCAAGAATGGTGATATTTTGAAATTATTGTATGGCGAACCCCCCAGGGGAGTTCCAGGGGGTGTGCCACTGGCATGGGTGGATCGGTTGTCCAAAGTTAGTGGGGGTCGGTCATACATTTGGACTCGATTGGAGCACTCTAAATGGGTCAAAGTGGGATTTTTCGTTCGACCCAAATTGGGGGACATCAGAATTCGTTTTAGAGGTATGGTTCCTTCGGCAAAGTTTCTTATTTTGATCCCTAGAATACGATTTTCACAGAGAAATGAGCAATTTTTAAATCGATCCGCCCTAATATATTATATGTGCATAAAAGTTCATACATACATATGTATGTATATCTATATGGATATGTGTATATGCATATACATACACTTGTCTCGACATTAAAACAATGCCTCTCGAATGACAGCTCTTAAATGTTTAGACGATTAAATGATTAATTACTGTCTTCATGTGGCAAAATAGTCGTACATGCAAGCGCACAAATGATGAAAATTACAAAGCCAGGCAAGTTCATCTTAAATACGCAACTGCATTATGAATTTTGACATCAAGAGAATAGTTGTACGAGTACAATATAAACACGCACACGAAAGATATGAATGTGCAGGATGGTTCATATAGTGGTTTATCTTTATCAATCAAATTAAAAAATCTCAATTTTTTTCGATATGTTATTGATTCGTTCAAAAAAGTAAATATTCCCATTATTTGGGGAGCATAATTTCACTCATGTGAACGCAGTTTTACAAAACTTTGATGACGGTTTCTGGCTTTGTCTCACGAATAGCTTGTTCGAATCGTTAATGGATTGTTTGCATAGAAGTGCCTCTTTACGGCACCCCCAAAATAAGTTTAACGGCTTCAAAAAGTCAATTGACATCGCCGTCAAAAGCGGTTGTTGTGCTAGAAACAATCGATGCTGTGTGTCGATTGGTAACTCAATATGGTCATGTGATATATCGCGAGATAGAGCCATACTTGGGCATTAGTGGGACGAACATACATTCAATATTGCATGAATATGTGATCGTTAAGATTTGTTCGCATTGGATACCACATAATTTGACAATTTCCCAATTGTCTATTGGTATAAAGAAATGTTGAAGATATTCAGCATCGGTAAGACGAGCTTAATCCAAAAAAAGTGGTTCGCGGAAGAAGCACCTCAAGACAATGCGAGCTCGCACACATCGGATGAGAAAGTTTTTGAGCACTCAGAAGATCGAATTAATGGGTCACCCTTCTTACAATTCTGATTTGGCACCCAACGATTTCTTTTTGTTCCCGAATATCAAAAATTAAATGCGAGGTCAACATTTTTCAACATCTGAAGAAACTTTAAGGTATCCACTTCTGAGTGGCAAAGGTGCTTTGACAATTGGTTTAAGCAAATGCTTGGCTTCCAAAGACAATATTTTGAGAAAAGCTATTTTCATTATTATTTCTGTGTGTTTTAATTATTGGGCGCAAATTATAAAAAACAACCCTCGTATCACTCTGCATTAATCAAATGTATTTATTATTTCTTATTACTGCTAAAATATTGAAAAAAAAAAAACGGTACATTTATTCAGAAACTTGCTACTCTATGTAAGTGAAAAATTATCTCAGATTTCTATGAAATAATTACTAAAGGTCACGTAATCGGCCAACGGTGTATATGTAATTGAATTTGAGAAAAATTTGGTGACATAGGGATTTTCAAATTTTTCATTTTGTTTACATTTCATTATTCTTTTACATTTTCCGTAATCGAGCCGGACGCTACGCGATTGTAAACCACTTTCTATAATGAAAATCATATTTTATAAAAACTTTTTGTCAATTTTCAACCAAATTTATTTATATATTATATTTTACCATTAATAAACGCTCGCAATCACTGAACTTTTTTGCTTTCTTTTATTTGTTACATTTCACAACAACACACTTGGTGTCAGAAGTGCGATGTCATGGCCAGATATTTACTTTTTTCTTTTACCTGCGAATACGTGATCTTGTCTAATTGGTTTATGTTTGCTTAGAACACATTTGTTTATTTGTATGTATGCTGCCTTAACGCAGAGCATTGCATGCCAGGTATTTGCTAGTAATAAATAAAATAAGAGCTTTTAAGGTCTTGTTAGTTAAGACTAAACTTAAGAAGAAACCCGATTTCTTTTTACTGTTGCATCTTAACAATACTGTTTTAATTAAAAAAAAAATACCAGTCTAACGGTTAGACGCGATAGAAGTGAAACCTTCCGTAAAACAAACTGAGAGAGAATGAGACAAAATCAGCATTAGGAGCGGGATAATTATAGGTTCATTATAATATTGCTATAAAGTTCATATTTTATTTTCTTCATTTTATTATTATTCATTCTCAATGTTTTCAATTTCAACAAATGATACGAGTGGCTTTTGATAGCTAAAATATGATACAAATGCTTTGGTTTCGATGTTGTCAACATATCTTTGAAATACCGCGTCAATTGTTGTTTTTGATCGTGTTGTCGATTCAGTGCAATTGTTACACATTTTTAAATTGAATGTTGTATTGAGAAAGTCAATTAAAGGAACCGCTGTGTCCAATGCAAAATTTACGTTAAAATCGCCACTTAAAATCATTGGAACTTCATCGTAATATTTTCTAAGTATCCGCGATACTTCCGGTGTATACTTTATTAAATTTTCGTGAATGAATTCCGCGATGCTATTTATTGATTTTTTTTCTGTCGATATTCACGACACTTTTCTGCATTATTTTTCGGCATAATTGCGGTAAATATTTAAAAATGAAAATGTTTACGAATATAAAAATACGGACGCAATACAGCACACGCGGTTGCTATTATGAGCGTCGTAACGCGTATATTACACAGACGTACTAACATACACACAAACATTCGTAGGACGCTTGGTCTAAGCAAGTATTAGGTAGTGTAGTATAGGTATACATAATGCCTTTTCGCTCACCGTGGCTCCGTAATACGCAGGCGCGCACACATACGTACTAGCATACATACAAACATACATACGTCTGACGCTTGAACTAAACACCAAAACAAGTAATAGGCAGTGTAGTATAAAAAAAAAAAAAATAAATAATTGGCGCGTACACTTCTGTTAGGTGTTTGGCCGAGCTCCTCCTCCTATTTGTGGTGTGCGTCTTGATGTTGTTCCATAAATGGAGGGACCTACAGTTTCAAGCCGACTCCGAACGGCAGATATTTTTATGAGGAGCTTTTTCATGGCAGAAATACACTCGGAGGTTTGCCATTGCCTGCCGAGGGGCGACCGCTATTAGAAAAATGTTTTTATTAATTTTGCTTTCACCGAGATTCGAACCAACGACCTCTCTGTGAATTCCGAATGGTAATCACGCACCAACCCATTCGGCTACGGCGGCCGCCAGTGTAGTATACATACTACAATACTCACTATACTAGCGTGGCTCAGCAGTACGCAACCACACACATATACGTATATCAACATATTACGCTTCGTAGCCAAGAGTGTCGCTTTTTCGTTTCATCGAGTCTCAAATCACTCCCAAAGATTCTAAAGAAGTTTTCACTTCAAAAAATGCTACAAATTTATTGCATCAGCACTAAAACGGTTTTGCACTATTGGCATATCACTCTGTTTTTAAAACTATTTTAATAAATTTATCAAAGTTAGACGTATTTATATGTAGTTACAATAAAACCTGATCTGGCAAATGAATGTATATTAACAAAAATAAAAAAATAAGTAAAACAAAGCTCACTCTTCTCCATGTTACTCGTTGATTTGTATTTTGTATACAAAACCGGAGACATTTTGAGTTAGAAACCGTTTAGAAGTGAGGCCCGACTGTTGACTCACCAAATTCTATAATACAACTAACATAAAGCAAAAACAGTGCAATACCATAACCGTTCCCACTGTTGGATGTATGAGGATATACTGAAGTATACATACACACTTGATACTATACTATAAATGGATTTACGATATAGGCGCGCACTCAAACAGAGTTTGTGTTGGCAAGCCGACCACCCCAACCAGCACAGCTGATTATATGTTGATAGAATTGAGACACCCTTGCTGATTGTTGTAGGTTGAGAAGAGAAAAAATATGCATTTGTCAAATGTACGTACCCTATTTAGAAAACACCCTCGATATTTTGTGTTGCTATGGATTTATGAGTTGTTTGGTTTAGCTCGATATGTGATCGAAAACCATTAATAAAAAAGAATGCTTTGCGTGGTTTATAAATAGAAACAATAAATACAGTTTATTTTAATTGTAAAATATTATTTAAACGAAATGCGCGCACATTTAGGAAGAGAGTCAGAAGAGTCAATGTACTGCGAGTTAAGCAAAGATGCGCGCAATAATAAACTTAGAAGTAAAGCAGCCTAGCGCGTTTTCAGCTAACCGGCCGGCCGGCATTTTCTCCACATTTGCGACTGTAAACAAAATATGTACTTCAAATTGTGCACTTTGTTCGTTGATTCTGCCTTCATAGCTCATTCTCAATTGTATATTTATGCCACCTTCGCTTTTAGGCGTTTATTTGGTGAGTAATTTTTACCGCCATACGCACCCATGACGCACGATTCGACTGCAGAGAATAATAATGCCCAATACAAAGGGCAGCGACTTACTCACGAAAACATTTGACCGCACTGGCGAGGTGAGGGTTCTATATTTACGGTGGTTGAACACCCACGCTTTATGCGTTTACCCTGTTTATTTACTCACTCCAACATTTCCGAATTCGATTCAGAAAAGAGCCAGTACTGTCAATTGCTAGTTGTTGTTGTTAAGTGACACGCTCCAGAGCGTCGTGTGATACAAACGTACGTGCATACAAATAAAACTCATTCACCCATGGACAAATTTTTGGCTATTTTTATAACAAGGCTTCATTTTACTCTACTTTCAAGCCTTACTCATCCAGCTCCAGCAAGAATCAAGCGAAGCAAAAACAAATAATTTAAAATATTTGTTGTGCCTCTGCATTCGTTAAATTAAAATGCGTAGCATCGACTGTGTGCATTATGTGTATGGACCTATGCATCTACATATCACTTGCTTTGACTTTTCTTGTGGACTCCTGTCCGAGTTGCGTCGCCAGTGGCTTATGCACTTTACCGCCCTGTCGTGCTTTTAATCGTAGAGAGTGGGAATGTATGGATAGTTACGCACAAAAGAATGTATGTTAGAATATAGTTTGGAATTGTGGTTGAGTAAGTAAGCAAGTCACGTTTCAACGTCGACTGTCACGTTTGCGATTAAATAAATTGGTATTAAAAATACATATAATACTTTAATCAAAGAAGGCATGAAATACAAGTATTTTTTTAATCTGTTAAGTGATTATATCGTATATATGTGTCAATTTCAAAACTTAATTTTTTAATGTCGTATATGTGCGTCATGCCGAAAAAGGAAATTGTATGCAAAAAACGAAAATTTCCCTGTTACCTTGACATTATAAAGTAAGCATGAACACTGAATTTCCTGATAATCGTTATCATAATCGTTCAGCCAACGCACACAGTGAATCCAATATTTGGCTGAAACCCGGTTTGTCGGTATGTCGTAAATACGCGTCTTCGCTTGAAATTAATTCAGCACAGTAAATCGAGCTGTCTAAGAAAAACTTATCGCTTAACAGGTTAAAAAAGTAAATGATAAACATATATTATATTTATCACCTGTATAACGGTAACGACTGTTAATAATCCTCTCTCTCTCTCTTGCTATTGATTCATTTGAATTTAGACTAAAAAGTTAACCAAAATGAGTTCAGAATTAAGAGCAAATAACCCAGCATCGTGCAAGTTGCAAATTACCATGGCAACACAAGAAGTAGCACATGGGCGGAAAAGTTCCAGGCCTAAAAAGAAAACATGTTTCTTCCTGTTCAAAATTAGCTTTATTCATCAACGTAAATTCTATAAAGAACAACGCAATCATTCCAGCGTCGATCTAACATTTCAATACCACTTTTGTAGGCCTTAGTTTCAGCGATAACCTCTTCATTCGAGCGAAATTTCTTACTCGCGAACATATTTTAGTGCTTTCTCAGCACTTTTCAAGCCATTGCTTCGCTTGAATGGTATTTTTTTCCATCAAGAAACAGTGTAAAATTAAAATACGAAATTCTTTTTGATCCGTTTTTTTGAAAATAATAAAAGCGTAATAACTTACGAACTAATGAATAGAATATCATGAAATTTTAACAGCTGTCTTTTTTAAGTTCGTGCTAACCGAAAAAGAGGTGAATACAATAAAACTAGTGCCATCTATGTATTAAGCCTGAGACTTTTCAGTCCATGTTTTAGATGTATATAAATTCACAATTGTGAACTAGTCCATGTTGTATTTTTTCTATAAATTGTTCAGAGAAGATTTCATATAAGTTGGTGTTTAGTAAATTTTTTTTATCATTGTTCAATAAAAAATATTCCCAACTTACGACATGCTCAGTGCCCTCAAAACTATTTTTGTGATTTAGCAAAACTGTGGCATTTGAAGTGGCAATGGTCTCCGAAAAATGATTAGTGAATAATAAATGAGTAAACGAGAGTTAAGAAACAGCTATTGATATAATTTCGGATAGTCAAAGAAGTTTGGTAAAATATTTGTGGAATAGTATTTCAAATTTGAGTACCTCTTGTAATATTCATCAAAAAATGGTTGGGATGATTTAAAAAAAATCTGGCGATAGACACATGAATTCACAGTGAAGATGCTGATCTACACCTTTTGAATTCCTCCTGAAATGGAACGAAAGCTAGCCGGATAATATCTTTGAAGTGAAATGAGAGGGAAGAACGCTGGGTCGGTAAACCAGTTTTCTTTCAAGGGCGAGAAGGGAGGTGGAAACCGAAATCTCCATGTAGGCCCACTGCATGATGGAAAGAATAATGAGATGGCGCCCATCGTGATCCCGTTACTTTGCTCTCAGTGAATTTGACAACGAGTTACGTGATTTTAGCTCCAGTATGGCCAGATTACCATTTTCGTAATTTGATTTATCATTTTTTTTTTTGTTATTTAGTCTGAGAGTTTTAATTCTTTCTTCATGACATTTTTCTAGCCTGTTCTAATTAAAAGTAATGTTTATAATTTTGTAAAATATACATTTTTTTTAATTAGTTCAATAATTCACTTAGTTCTATTTAGCTTAACTTTTTTTAACATCTGGTGGCATTGCCCGCGATTGCAATCTCTCTCTCGCTACTGCAGTATTGCCTACCTTTGGATATAAAAACGCACTAAAATTCCCATTCAAAGAAAATAACACAACAAATTTTTATTGAATCATTTAAAGAGTTTTGTATGCGTGACAAATTGTCTTTAGAATGTGCGTTGTTCTTTTAATAAATGTGTTATGCTTATGTACAATTTAATTTATAAGTTATTTTTGTCAAGCGAGACTCTTTTGTTAAGGGAACGACTTATTTGCTATATTTGAGGTTATGTAACTAGATAAGGTACTCTTTTTGTAAAAATTCAGTATGGTTTCTTTAGTATTTTCTGGTATTTTGTTGCTTATTTTTATAATGAATACACCTCTTGATGCCCTATGCCCCACTAAGGATTTAATCTCTTAATCTTAAGAAGAGTTGAGAGAGGGACGTTTAATATTCTTCCATAACCTTAAAAGGAGCAAAAAATTAAATTCACACTTTCAAAATATCAAATTTTATAAAAAGCAACTAATTTTCATTAGCACTAAAATCTTCTCAGAGTGGCCTTTTTTAACCTTCTTTTGTATAATAACACAGTTTTTTTTTAACCTAAAGTTTCGGTCGCTTTAAATTAAAAGAAAAAGAAAGAAACACGAAACTTCAAAATTTTCGCATTTTCGGTATAAAAAAGCACTAAATTTGTTGCGAAGAGCAAATGGTTGGGAATACTGCACAACTCAGCAAACGTGACGTCACGTACTCTCTGATGGGCGCAATCTTCTTTCTATCATTCTTGGGTCCACTGATATAGCAAACCTGAGAAGGAAACGCAGAACTAAATTTAATGAAACGAGGAGGTCCCTCTCTTGGGGCAAATATAAAGTCGCCGGCACAGATTTAAGTATGTCATAAGAGCGGAGAAAACATCGTCTTGGAGATCCTTATATCAAATACAGCAGGATTATCAGCCAGCTATTGATAGCCAGGCGGCGATGAAATCCCTCACAAAACTGTCGAAAACCTTAAGGTAGCCATGAAATGTTGCATGTATTTTAACGAGATGGCTGAGTCATTTCAACCAAAGGTAATTTGGGTTCCGGCAGGGCCGATAAACAAGCGAGACTAGGCAGAAAGCTGACTAATCAGTACACAGAAAATGACATATGCATACGCTTACAATTTATAAGAAAATTTTAAGAAACGCGAATGAAAGATGGCGTAACAAAGACACTTGCAGAATTCCCCCGACAATTGTGGCCGCACAGAATCTCTACTAAGTCTATATTAGCACAGCAGGTTATAACAGGCCACTGCCTAATAAGCAGACACGCCTACAGTATGAGCGTGCAGACAGAAGCTGTCTAAATGAGGAGGAAACGATTTTGCACCTTTATTCAGACGCAGATTTATACATTTAGGTAGAAAATGAGTTAGAATATTTGAACTCGGTGGAAATCAGTGACCTTCTAAAGTTTCTGAACATTTCACCATTGTTTTAGGAGATATAAGGACAATTCCCCTCAGTGTGTCCCTTAGTGGACAACTACTATAATTTAATCTAATCTAACCTACCTACGACCAATGGCGAATGCTTCATGTTGCTGCAATAATACAGCATGGATTTGACTAAAAACTCATACACAAAAGGGAATCGAGCTGCTTTCACGACCGATGCTATCATTTCCATCGGTCTTTGAATGGAGTAAAGTTAACTACAACAGAGACCAGCAAAACACAACCAGTTTTTCACACAATCCAATGAGCGCATTAAATGTTTCACAAATGTGGCGTTATCACCTTAAACAAATAAAATTTCATCTTGTATTTATTAATTTTACTTTATCCTTAAAATAACTTAACTCTGCTGCTGGGGACTGATATTGTATAAAACTGTTGCTACATATTTTCTATTGTTTGTTATTTATTAATAAAAAAAGTAATTGTTCATATTAGGAGTAAAAACTTATGGATGTACACGCACTTCACTTTTTGGCAAATATCAATTATTTGCCGAACAACAATCAACAGGAAAACAATAGAAGCCCGAAAAAACTTGCCTTTCTTTTTTAGGTTGAAGGCTCTTACATCTTTGGAAGAAGACTCAAGTTACCTTGTGCGGTGAGAATACATATACATTTTTGCAATGCATAATATATATGTCTTTAAAGTTGTTGTTATGATCATTGCTAGTGAAGAACATAAAATTGACTGTGAATAAACCATAAATTTACTCAACAAAAGAACAAAACTCACACAAGTCATACGCGAAAAAGCAGCGCGACTGTCCTATTAAATCTACGCCACTTCCAACCAACTTAACATTCTTTAACAAAGAAGCAATCAAATAATTATAAATGATTTACCTGTTGATCTGTGCAGGAAAAGTAACTATTTAACGCTCCACTTGTTGGTTTATTCTTGTGGATGCCACTGCAGTCCTTTGCTCTTGATTTTAATGCACTGCCGTAGTTTCACCTGCGCGCGTCTCCAACACCTGTTTAGATAAACATTTGGAGTTGGAGCCGGAATGAACGATTGACGCACACGAAAAGCGGCACTTGTAACACAGCTCAGAATCAGAGAATTCTACGAATATTAGCAAATGTCACGAATCGAAAGAAGTGCAAAACAGGCAAAATATGAAGAAATAAATCCGCGAAATCAATAATAAAATAATTTCCAATGCGAAAACCAGCACAAATATTCAATATAAATTTGTAGAAGTTAGCAATTTTTCCTGCTTAAACAATTTAGTAAACAACTCTTTGTTTCTTCTACCGAAAATTTCCTAAAGCGTCGATGTTTATATAAAACACGCACAAAATATTACCTTGTTAACTATTTTTATTTTTTCTTGAGTTTACTTTTATAATTTAATTAAATACTTATTTTTTTAAAAACTGCGCGCAATATTGACGATGCGCAGGCGAAGCCACGAAACAAAAACCAATTCACCAATTAACCAATTCACCTATTGTCAAACAAAAACCATACAACCATACAAACCGCAAAAACAAACAAAAAAATTATGATAGAGAATGTTGACAGATATTTTTCAACATTGTCTGAAGCAACCCTGTATGTTGAGCAACATGTTGTGTGACCGTGCTGCCACAGTCTGTGAAATGTTTTTAGTGAACATTTCTTTGGGGCGTTCACCTTTTAAAGCTTTTTGAATTAAATACTTTTTTTTGTAACGTTAAACTATCTTTTGCTGTCAACGGATACAGCTAACGGTAAGTTCAAGTTTTACTGATGAAGTTAGGACAAACAACATGTATACATACCATAATATTTATTTTCTTACATAAGGTCTCATATATAGTAAAAGCATCGTACCTGCATACAGTTGCTTGAAACATGAAAAATAAATAATCAACACTCACACAAACTATTGTTGTTGTACATACATATTATATAGGGAATATTACTGGAGTGGCAGTCCTTCGTCGGATATGCATTCGTCTCATTTCCTTTAAAACAGAACAAAAAACAACTTTAATGCGAACAAAACCTATAGATTTGTTTACAACAAATTGTCCTACTCTGTAACGCGATTCTCAAATTACTAGCGATCGAGATTCGTTATTGTTGACGAGCGACGTTTGTATGTAGCTTGCAGTAAACACCCTTAGCGACAAAATTCGTTAAGTACATCGTTGAAAAAGATAATGATGTTCGTCGTTAACTTCAAAATATTATGTGGCAACTTTGGCTATTCGCATTTATTATTGGACATTTACAATCTGAAAGAGAGAATTTAAAACATTTATTCGTTGGCGACTTCGTGAATGAAATTAATAAAAAACAACAAAAATGAATAAAAGAAGCCGTGGTGGAAGGACGAGGCTAGAGCAATACAATAAAATGATCGACTTTTTTTTGGAAAACAAAGGTCTGGCGGATGGGAAGTTTAGTACCATTCACGGACAGATCAAGGCTTCTCAGAAATGGGCGGAGCTAGCAAAGTTACTTAATAGCGTAAATGGGGCAGAAAAATCTGCAGCTCAATGGCAGGTGGTAAGTTCGTTTCATAACCGCACAAAAACAGAATAATGCGTTTTTTTAAATAGGCTTGGCGTGATTTGAAAAGTCGTACATCGTTGAAGGCAAGACAAAGGAGAAAAGGAATGGCTGCCACTGGAAACATCAAAGCAACACTCACAGAACTGGAACAAAGAGTGTTGAGCTTACTAGGCATGGATTATGTCAAAGGAAGCAGTCAATGTTTTAAAATTATTCCCGAAGATGATGTAGGCACGAAAATTCATTAATTGTTGTGTGATCCTAATATTAATCTTGTATAAACATTATAGAATCTGCAAATGGCTTTAGAAGATGAGAATACAGTGGTCTCAAATGAGGCGGAAGTCCAGACTACAGAGCTCACCACACTAAAAAACGATGTCGATATGCCCAACCCAATGAGAGCAAATAAGCGAAATGCCGAACATGAAAATGCAGGAGACAATTTCGCAAAAATTGCAACGCATCAGGCACAAACAATGCTAGTAGGTGAAGATATGAATACTTTTTCCACTCATTCCAATTAAGTATTGTTTGTTTTACTTTAGATGCAGGCTGAAGCCGCCAAAATACATGCCGAGTCCGCAAAATTGCAGGCAGAGGCAATGCTGCTACAAGCGCAAGCGTTTGATCGAGTGGCATCATCTCTCGAAAAACTAACTAATGATATACGCATATTTATTAAAAAATAAATGAAACAAAAAGTGTAATAATATACATATGAATTTTCTTAAACTTTTATTTAATGCTTGAGCAGATGGTTATATTTACCAGTTATAAGTCATGGTTATGCACGCTATGCTAAAGTTAACGAGGGAGCTGCCTCTTCCGAATCATCTGTGATTGCTTGGATAATTACTTCTTCGTTTTCACTGGCGTCATTGCTAATGAGCTTTCATTTTATACAGAACTGCACAAGTGTTAACAATCCTATCAATGAAGCCAAGCTCGTACATTAGCAATCGTTGCTTAAAAAGGCAAAGCAGTCCTTGTTGAAGCAAGCTGTTGTGCTGTTGGAAGATTTTACATTTCTATGTGACTAAAACACAGTTATTTTTACTAAAACTGTAGATTTCCGCTTGGTTTTTCTTATTGAAAATGCTATATTATTTTATCATTACACTTTTCTACTTTAAAGTATTCGTTGCTAAGCTATTAACAATTGTTATAAAACTGTCAATCGATAAAAATATGCTCGAGCATTGCAATTAACGAAAATTGACACAATCGTTAGTTAACGATACGAAAAATGTCGCAAAGCCGCACTACAGCGCGAGAAATAGAATGTGTCACGCCTCTACGCTGGCGCGTAACACATGCGTATTTCCTCTACAGCAGAGTAAATCTCGTTATTTAAAAATCTTGTACCTTGTACAACCAGAGCAAAAACATGTTATTTAATGCCCGTAGTCGTGCAGAAAATATTTAGAACACGACGGACAAATTGTTGTGATTTTAAAATTCCCTGGGAGCTATATAATGGACGATTTAAATCAATGCATTTTCATTTTGTTTTTAATCCGTTATGATTAAAATATCAAGGCTGTATGTATATATGTGTATATTTGTCATTTGTAATGTTTGCAAATACAAATAATGTTTTGTTATAGCAGGAATAACAGTAGCTTTTCTTGAATGTAGTTTAATACATCATACCAGTATTTCAGATGAACTTCATAATTGAATAGTTATTGAATTCATGTGCAGTTAATTTGTTTTTACAACTTATTGTATGAATGAAGTATGGATTATTAAACATTTTTTTCAATATTTCTTTTCAGTAGCAGTTTTACAGCTAAGTTATGAAATAAAATTAAGGAAGCTGGGTTAAAATATATTAAAAATTTTTGTTGAACATTTAAAATAAATAACATTAAATAAAAATATATTAAATTTGAATAAAATAAGGTGTAATAAAAAAGTAAATAAATAAATAAATTAGAACAAATAATAGATTCGATTAAATAATAAAGAGTAAAAAAATTAGTTTATTGAAAATAATTTCAAATATAATATAAAATAATTAACAAAATAGTGCATAGTTATTTGTGCAAAGTAAATTCAAACCATAAAAGAAATTTACTCAATGGCACAAACGAGTTGAAAAAACAAAATTCTTATATTCTTCTTTGCCTACCCAAAAATTATTGTTTTCTAATATTATCTGCTTATATATAATATTATATGTATACATATATAATAATAGCATTTACGAAAATCTGAAAGCTATTTAATCGCTATCATAATCATTTTTGTTTCCAACGGTAAGAGGACGTCGTGATTCATCCTCTGAGCCATAAACCACCTCCTCGTCAGAATCGTTAATCATCGAAAATGCTGGATTATCTTTGGTAACAGAGATTTCTGAAAAAGTAATTATTTTTGTTAACTCGCTTTACAGTAAATCATAGTTTGAGTCATGCTGGGACTATATGGCGCATTTTCATAATCACCTTGCGAAAAGCGTCCATTTGGCGAATAAACATACGCCATGGTATACAGATAGAAGTTTAAAAGACCATAGAAACACATAAACTGCGCCGAGCTTTGATAGGTGGTATTAAGTGTGGCCACAAAATTATCCTCCAATATACCGAAGCCAAAGCGGCACGTTGTGACAATTATCGAAATCGAAATGACGAAAAGCATTAACAGCGTTAAGAATTTCAGACGCATATCTGGAAATTTGGTAGAAGAAACAAAGTTAAAGTTAGTAACCATTGAGACTTTTTAATATAAAATAAAATAAGTGATTCTCTAAATTAATTGTTATTATTATTCTTTTACAGTCAACCATACCAAAGTAAGGCATCGATCTAAGCTCAGTGTAGGCGCGTAAAACTAATAAGGCCAGGTACAGTATATACATACAGCCAGCAATGTAGAAGAACAGCTTGAAGCCCTAAAATTAAGGAAAAAATAATTTCAAATATATTTATAAATCAAATATGCATTCACATACATTATAATTTCGAGTGTCCACAAAGTGACTGTAGGTGGGATCGCGTAGCTCGTTGCATTTCTCCCAAGTGGCCAATACAATGGCACACAACCATATAGGTAGTATAACGATGACCTTTGGCAGGTAGAACCTTATGAAACGCCTTTCGTTTTGACGTAAGCCATGGTATATGCAAAGCCAGAACATCAGCAACGAGCAGAGGAATGTGGCTTGCAGCACGGCATCCAACATGCCAGGGAGCCAAGAGTTCATCAGGAAAATCAATGGAAAGAAAGGATCTGCAATGAGGAAGAGTTTTACCCAGTTTAAATATTTATTTACATTTTATTTAATCGTGAGACTTACTATCATACAATAGGAGCAGTGGCAGCAATATTGACATCCATTTCTGTTCGATGGACCAATCGAAGATGGGATATTTGCGTAATGTGTGCGCATACCAGCACTGTTGATGTTAAAAACAAGCATTCAATATGCATACGAGTATAAGAAAAAGTTTTAACTTTTTAACTTACAATTACAATGAATGTGAAGAGAAGAAATATGAAGCGGAACCATATTTCAATTTGTGTAAATTCGGGACTATATGTTTTGAACTGTGAATTTAGTTAGAAAATATAGATTAGAAATAATTAATACAAAAATTTATTAAATACTTGTTGATATAGGATAAAATACATTGTAATAAAATTTAGTTTTCGTATTTTAAATAAATAATAGTAACAATTTAATTTGTTATTTTATTGTTAAGCCGGCATTGAGCTCACCAAATAAAAATACGAAAACTAAATGTCTGGAGGTCATTAAAGCAGTTTAAATAATACGATTTAAACGATTAGGTATAGAAAACTAACTGTTTCGATGGGTTCGGACCATATATTTGGTATGTCCGGCTGTGTAGTAGCCCGCTACTTTGTCTAAAGCACTATTTCGTTAATATCACGCAGATTCAACGCGGCGGCTTGAACTCATATACGCGTTTCCACGACAATCGGGACTACGTTTGCCGGTTCCAGGTGTTGATTGTTGATGTACTTATTTGAGAATCTTGTGATTAAGCACAAATAAAGGCATAGGTGGCTGTCAGGCGATATTCGGAGGAGTGCTTTGGCAGTCTGCAACTTAGCTACACCTATTAGTCCCGGCGATTAAGTTGGCGCTGCGTAGTTAAAACCGAAATGATTGTTTTTGTTGTAACAGCAAAAGCATTCCCCATAAATGTTTGAGGAACGCTGCTGGAGTTAAAATGTTTTAAACGGATATAAACTCGGGTCGTTCCGGTAGAGTAGAACCGACTGTCGTGGGAACTAACGTGATGTTGTTGTTGTTGTTGTAGCAGTAACTAACGTGATAGTTTGGGTCGGTTTAGAAAAGATGTTTACTTTCAAAATTACGTTTTCAACAACCACATAAGCAACTTGAGCATTCACTTGATCAAAAACTTACGTAAAAGGTTATACTCCTTATATTATACTTCAGATGGAATGTCTCCAGGCCATAGAAGCGTACAGTGATGATGTAATGCGCATATTCTAGAAATCCCAAGTGCAGAATAGTAAACTCCTCACAATCGTTCCGAATGCAGGACAAGTGACGCGTACGATTGCGAACCAAATCTGCGCGCAGAATGCTCAGAGGCTTGTGCTGCTCTGTTATGCCATCTATACCGATGTTCACTTGAAAACTCTTATCATATTTTTCATCTAAAAATAAAATTAAATTGTACGGAAAATCATTAAGTAGCATCATCTTACTATATCGCATTTCAACTCACCATCATTGTTGTCTGTCACTAATTTGGCAATTAGCCACAGTTGCTGCGAGTATGTGGTCATCAGTGGTGATTTCATTGCAAATGGTCCTGTGGCCAGCACTGTTTTACTATTAGCCAACGATGTATTTGCAAGTATACTTTTGGCTGTGATTGCCGATGTGCTGGTGATGGGCGGTCCGGTGAGGCCAATTACAATTGCCAAACCGAAACATATGAGAAATCCCAAAAAGACCATGACAAATTCGCGCTTCTGCATCGAATAGAGGCGCATATGTACAGAACGCTCGCACCGGTCATGATGGTAGGCCGGCGCAATGTATCTATTGAACTCACTGAACAGATCGCTAAATTGTGAGAGGGAATTCTTGAGACGTAAAAGTAAACCACCGGATGGCAGGTGGTATGAATAACCCAGACCGGAGGTGTCTGTGGGCGGTTTGGACATTGTAGCAGCGTTTACAGACAAACGATGGTGCTGTTTGGGATAGCAAGATCTATCTAGAGCGGTAGCGATAGTAATGTAAGATTTTGGTGTTGGTGCGTGTGATGGTCTATGGAGGGCGATGATTGTAGTGGTTGAGTTGTTATTTGTGCTGCCGGCAGTTATGGTTTGAATGAATGTGATTTGCTTTGACTTTTTTTGGGAGGAGGTGGTGTTGAGTGCACTTTAATACTATTACTTAATTCACATTGAGGGAAGTGGAGGGAATGAGATGATTTTGTAAGGGGAATTTTAAGCAAATTTCAAAAGGGTCAATTGAATTTTAATGCTTCGAAAACTGCTTTATTAACGAGCTTTTATGATTAACACGGTGTTTACTTCATTTCCACTTTCTCATCAAAACTGTTTTTGAACTGGCCGTGAACTCGAAATCTGATATTGGACATCTACATTTTCCAATTCAATATTTTAACGGTCCACAGAAAGAAATTTATATACAAAGTAGCCAAAATATGTTTTTGTGTCACTTGCGTTTGGCAATGATTATTTTGAAATGTATTTTTAACAAATTTCTATAAATTTCGAGGTACAATCTTTGCGACGGTTAAAATCGATTATTTTCACTTTGTAGATATTACACATATGGTGCACAAGTTTTGCATTTGGTATAGCGATAGGGGAGTTAGTTATTGTTTGGCTGCATAAAAGAACACACAATATTTGACAGTTGATGCGGCCGCAGTGCGCAGGCCCCGCTGTTATCAGTCATTTTGCAACGAATCATGGCTTTGCCGCAATATTTAGCGATTGTTTGTAAACAAATGCAGAAATACATAAATAAACAAACAGGTTAGTAAGCTCAGTAACACGGCTAAACGCATTGAGCTTATTTATTGAGTGAAAGCTCGACAGAATTTAAATTCAATCGAAAGTGAATTACAGTACCTGCCCGTGAGGGATACATATAATTATTTATAAAAATATTTCTAGAATTGAGCAATACTTCGTAAGAGCCCGAAAGTGAAATAAGAGAACAACTAGTAAAGACAATGGGCACCATGCAGTACTGAGAAGGCGCAGAGATAGAGATCTAGAACAGAAGAAATTGAAGAAACTACGTACTCAATAATATTTTCAATTAAGATATCAAAAGAAGAACTAATCTTCATTTCTGGGTCTACTGTTAGATGAATTAGACGATGACGATCGGTGGCTACACCGCCCTGGAAGGGCCTAGTGTACTCCTACAACAACAACAAAACCTTCATTGTCATAACACATGCATACATATCTACACTTTTAAATAGAAGTGAATAAACCAACTGAGTGATGATATCGCACCCTAAATACAAAAGGGTCACAACTCAAAATGTTCCTTCTGCTCAAATATGAACGAGACGTTATCAATAAAACGATCCGCGGATGACATATGGCAAAAATAAATTTTTTGTTGGATGGTAGGACTGTTATAAGCTTACATGGCAAATTTCAGCGTGATATGTCACATAGTTTGTTTTCTGTGCTACTGTAAACAAGTCAAGCTCGAGTGTGGAAAATTTTGAGTTGTGACCCTTTTGTATTTAGGGTGCGATATAATTCAAATTAAATATGTAAGTAAATAAAGTGTCAGTAAAGTAAAAATAACTTAGCAACTCGGCCATTTAACATCCTTACCCGATTGCATAAGCGGTTGCTGGTTTCGGAGCACCTTTGCCTCGGCTTACTTATCGCAAACTATGTAGTTATAAGCCAATATTTTGGTTTTAACATAGTGCTGAACGTTTCAATTCTATGCTATGATCTAAATT
This sequence comes from Anastrepha obliqua, assembly GCF_027943255.1. Taxonomy (NCBI): domain Eukaryota; kingdom Metazoa; phylum Arthropoda; class Insecta; order Diptera; family Tephritidae; genus Anastrepha; species Anastrepha obliqua. The sequence goes on from NC_072892.1 coordinate 83,462,594, forward strand.
GCATATAAATGTCATAATCGTTGCATTTCATTTATAAAATTCTATTTTTATTACTATTATACAGATCTATTACAAATTTATTTAATATGGTGTACTTAACATTTTCTGTTAGGTGGTCTTCTTATCGACATTTACGTGCTCTTCACTTAATCCCAGTACTTGATGAGGCCATCCCAGCCGGCTGTTACCACTTTGCTCGCTTCGTGTGGATGCCACATTGTACTAATGCAGACACCCTCGTGTGCCTGCCATTTTTTGTACATTTTCGTTGTTTTCCAGTCCCATATATAACATTTGCCATCTCCATCACCGCTAACTAAATAACTCATGTCTGGTGAAAAATCTAACTGACAAGCATAACCAGAAACCATATGCCCACTAAATGTTTTCTTACGATTCATTTTGAAACGATTCAATGCAGAGAATATCACAATTTTATTATCTAGTGATTGGCATGCCAACCATTTGCTATTTGGAGCAAGCGTTACAGCTGGCATGGAATGCATTGTAGGATCGGCTATGTATTTCATATCGACGGGAATGTCCCATTCCCAAATACGCATCGATTTGTCATCGGAGGTGGTAACGAAACGTCGATTCTCATCAACGAATGTGATTGTGTTGACAGCGCCCAAATGACGATCATATTCTTGCACAATGTCGCCACTGCGTGTGTCCCACTGTAAGTAAGTAATAAATAAAATTAAGTATTTTTTCGTTTTTTATTGTTAAAAAAAAATACTTACACAAATAATTTTCTTGTCAGAGGTGCCTGCTACGAATAGGTGTTGCTTGTTATTGTCCGGATGAAATTTGACGCAGAAGGGCATTTTTCGCGCTGTAAAGCGTGATATAACTTCGCCAGTTTCCGCATCCCACATTTTTATATAACGATCATAGGAAGCGGAGAGGAATTTGGTGCCTTTGTTATTCCATGCAATATCTTTTATAGCTTGCCTGTGACCAGAGAAAGTGCGCACACAGCGTCGTTCGCCAAACACCTCCCACAATTTTACGCGACAATCCATGGAACCGGACAGCAGCAAATGCGCTGTTTGTGGAAACCAGCGTATAGATGAAATACCTTTGGTGTGTCCCGTCCAAGTGTGTATGTGCGCTTTCGGCAAGAAGCATTTATTGGGTGCAGACGTTGAACGTAAATTTATACCCAAATCGTGTGGCGCATGCAAATACGAACGCCCTTGGTAATCGTAGGCGTCTTTGACTATAAGCAAGTAAAGAATTTATAAATACATATATGTTAACTTGCAAAATAGAGTGCGTATTTGAAACTTACTATGTAGCACTGACTTTTCTTCCAACGGTTTGTCTTCTACAATACGATTGCGCCTGTGTCTTTTCGCTAAAATCTCCTCCAATTCTGCCTTCTCCTGCTCGTTCGGACGCGCTACCGATTGTTCATCTTTGTACTTACCCCATGGTCCGACAAAACCTTCGATATCTTCTGGGTTGTCGTTTTTATCTTGTTTACGTTTCTTTTTCGGCTTTGGTGACTCAAATACGGTTTTACCCTCGTCATTGTAGGCAGATTGTAAATCACCTACAAATGATTTCCCATCTGCAGCTTCGTCGACTGTAGGATCCAACGCATAACCGTAAGTGTGAAATGTGCGTCGCTGGTTCTCAAATTCAAAGGCATTAATATGTGCTTTTTCCACATATCCAGAAAGGGTGTTTCGAGGAGCACGCATTTGTTCTGTCAAATTCGGGTTTTCTGGACCTTGGATAGGTGCGTACAATTCTTCAAATTTTGGATTATACATCACTTCTTTCACAGTGGGATCGATGGTACGCGAAACTGCAGTAGCACCCATAGGTACAACATGAGGTGCTGCGCAAATTGCCAAAGACTTGGCGAGCGACAGTGCGGGATCGACAGGCTTGAGATGCGACATGGAATTTCTATTATCACATGCTTCCTCGGATTTATTGGTGCCTTCTTCTGCTTCTGTATCACTTTCTGATGAAGAGCCATAGTTCTTTATGCCCAACATTTTATTAAAGGTATTTTATTTTTGAAATATCACTTCTCTATTAAAAAGTTCGCCAAAAGTAAAAACGTATAAACACAAATGCCAGATGTTTTTACTGGATTGACATTTATGTGTGAATGCAAATGTCAGTTGGAAAGCACGGTTGCTAAGTGCAGGGTGTCATAAGAAATTTTTATTGCCGTGGATTGTTATTTATGGTCCAATTAGACAATTATGGACAAGCATAAAATGTCTTTCTAAGCACAGTATCAAATTTGTCCGTGGCATGTATTTTGAATTCTAAACAACAAGAGAGGGAAAGGTAAACAGAGTTTGACAATGTTAGTGGTATGTATATTGTTTTTATTGAATTCTCTAAACAAAAAGAAAGGAAAATGAAAACAAAGTTTGACAGTGTAGAGAACGTATAAAATTATTTTATTGTTATCAATTATCAAGTCACTTGTTGTACTGCTACTCCACTTCTTGTCAAAGAGCCTTGATTCTTTTTACTTCAATTAACATATTTTTCATAACTGTGACCTACTTGTGAAATAAGCGAGCAGAATTCTGCTGCCGAGTCCCCGGTGACGTGAAAGCCGAAATTACTCGCTCACTTTCGTTTTTCACCTTAGCTGAAGGTCAAACCAATTAATACACCATCCTTGAGTGACGTAACAACCGAAGTTATAGGGCTGTCACAATGGGTGCTTTGCGTCCGTTGCGACAGCACTTTTGACTGACGTGACGTGTAAAACGTACCATAGTACCCCACTGAACGTATAGAAGTTCTTGTCGTGAAAGCAAATACTAAATATTTCGTTGTGGGTTGTGAAATATTTTATAAAATTAATGCTTATAGGAATATATTTATAAATTGGATTAATTATTTCTTCAAATAAAATCTCCTCCCTAGTTCCGCTTTTCTTCTCAAGTGTTTCTGTTACTGCTTGGTTGTTTCCATTTTTGATTGGAGATTTCTTACCTGAGAAAAAAAAAATTAAATGTGCACCAAGTTTCACTGAAACATAATAAATTTCGCTCGAACTCTCGTATGCATGAACAGACAGACATGGCTAAATCGACTCCTCCCTTCGACCCCTTCATTCCCATGGCAGCCGGTTCTACGTTAGTGGAATGACTCGGGTTTTTCCAGGACAAGGGCTGACGCCCCTGTAAACTAGCCCTGTCTAGTGCCCCCCACATTCTAAGCACTTTAGAATGAACGGACTAGTTCGAGGCACGCAATAAAAGCGGCAGTATTGCAGCATGATAGAAAAAGTTTTTTCTAATAACGGTCGGACCTCGACAGGCAATGGCAAACCTCCGAGTGTATTTCTGCCCTAAAAAAACGCCTCATAAAAAACCATCCGCCGTTCGGAATCGGGTTACAACTGTAGGTCCCTCCATTGGGGACCACAAATATGAGGAGGAGATCAGCCCAAACATTAAATAAAGGGTATAAGAGCCAATTATATGTAAAATTATATTGCAGCCTTTATAAACGTGTGCAACTCTTCTGCAAATGCTAAGCTGACACTTTCCTGTTGTTGGGCGCCTATTTTGCATAGACATGTACGTAAAGGTGAATATGCAGATAAAAATAATAAGAGTTTTCTATAAACATTTTCCTCAATAAAGATTTTTGTTTCCTTGTTCATTCCTCTTGGGAGCATAGAGCCTCGACAAGACTCATGCTGAAAACAGTGAACGACGTAAACGCAGTCCCTTGTCAGCTGTTACGATCAAACTAATGAGAACCCCATGTAAATGAAAAATTCCTTCCTTCCGTATCGTAGTATCGTAGATTTTATTTCACGATATTTGAAAAATCCCGTAAAACCCTGTCAGCTGAGTGCTCTCTCACCACACAGTGTTGCCAAGCAGTACATTTCGAAATCATTTACAAAATAAACTTAGAAAAATTATAATTTTTATTAAAATAACTTAAAAACACTGTTGAATAATGTTAATTATAGATAAATGAACTATTTGCATTTGTTGGGTTTTGGCTTTGGTTTATTAAACAATGAAAAATTGTAACTGATAACGCGGATGTGTGAAAAAGTGTGTACGCAAAAATATCAATGGGAACATTGTGTAGATACAACCAAACGCATACACACACAAACCGATGTATTGTGTAAATATGTAATTAAAAGAACGCAGTTGTTCTCACGGGATGAGTTTTTGTGCTCGTTAGGGGCTGCGGTAAGGGACTGCGGACGTCGTTCACTGTTTTCAGCATCAGTCTTGCGTTGGTTTCGTTAATCTAGAGTGTGTTCGAGCCGCTAAATAATTACTGCAATATTGCAACCCTGTTACTTTACTGATGCTCTGTAGCTGATACTCAGCTGATACTGTGCAGCAATACTGCAATGCTTATTTTTCGTCGAACGTGTTGCTTAAAAAATGGAAATTTTAACTTATTTGATAGCAGATGAGAGAGATAGGAGGAGAAGACGTATGATAAAAGGCTTATTGTTTAACCACTGTTCCAAACAAAGACAAGTGAGGAAAATGAAATACTTTTTTGAAACTATTGCACTATACCCTGAATATATCTTTTTTACCCATTTTCGGATGACTCGACATACATTTCTTGTAAATAATCAATTTGGATTATATAAATACATATATATGCATTTGGTATAATCGAAGTTATTTTATTTAAAAGTTACGTTACGAGTTACGCTCTAAGCCTTTTTTGGTGCACAGCTGACACCAAGTATTTGTTGGAACAATCGTTGTACATCACCTTGTGGAAACTTGGCAACAGTAGGGAAATCTCCGATCGCTTTAATGTTGGAAAAGGAACAGCACATAAACTATTTTTCAAAACCATCAAGACAATATGCTGCCTCAAAACCGAAATTTCTTGGCCGAGCATTATTCAACGGCAGAACTTAATGGAAAGTTTTCAAACAATTAGAACGAACTGTTTTCCATTCGTTATTGGATGCATGGACGTGATTCACTTTCAGATTAACACACCAAAGAATGACGCTATAAGCTATTATGACCGTAAGGGAAATTATTCAATAATCATGCAGGTTGGTGGCATATTCCATGGATGTCAGAAATGCATATGTATACACTAATACAAATTTTTCTCTATTGTGATATTTTAGGCTATTTGCGATAGTAGGCTTCGTTTCTTAGGCGTATTTATCGGGTTTCCCGGAAGCTCCCACGACGCTAACTCATGGGAATAATAGTCCAATTTACAAAGGCATTACAACTGGAAATTGCAAGTGGAACTATAATTTTAGCTGATTCCGCTTATCCACTGTCGAAATATTTAGTGGTACCATATAGAGATAACGGACATCTCACTTCTGCTGACAAAAAGTTTAATTATCACCTTAGCTCTACCCGAGTTTTAATAGAGCAAGCATTTTACATTTTAAGGCAAAAATTCAAAATACTTAATCATATTGATATATAATATTACCTCTAAAGAGCGTCTCACAAGTGGTATTAGCATGCGCTATATTGCATAATTTTATAATTAATAATTGTGAAGATTAAAACAGTTTCGAAGATATTGGAACGACACGAAATTCTAATGGCGATTGCGAGAATAATCCTGAAGCGGAAATTACAGACAATATCAATGACACCAATAAAGGAATTTCTAGACGAAATGAGTTGAAAATGTTGTTTAATTCATAACAATTCATTTAAAAAACTTTATTTCATGTAAATAAAATACTAAATACTAAAACAAAAAACATTACTTCATTCAAAAAATAAGTATTCAATACTAATAAGTCTTTGAAATTGACTCAGACCAGTTTTTTTGAATGGTAATATCACTAATTTATCTAGAACTTCTCTAAACTCCATCATTCTGGACACTTTTTCCTTTTCAATTTGGAGTTTTTCTTTTTCCAGCGCCATAACGTCGTTATATCTCCTCTTTTCCTCTACAGTCTTTTTTTTTCAAAAACTCCAGTAACTCGGTTCCTGGTATTTTACGTTTTTTATTACGAACATTTACATCCTTCTCTTTATCATTATATAGAGACTGTGATCAGTTTCCCCATCAGAATCAATGCCGGATTGATGATTGTTGCCTGGACATTCATGAACTTTTCCATTATCTTGTATAATTTCGTTGCAAGGAATGTCCAGGGAACTCTGCAGATTTTGAGATGGAGGAGAAATAGAATGTATACTGCTATAAACTTCGTCGAATTCATTAAAAAATTTCCAAGTTGTGGCACCTCGTCCTGTACACTTGTTTCTCTTTTTAATTCTTTTGTAGGTTGCGACCATTTTTAAAAATGTCTTCTGTAATTGAACTCTTATAGGGCTGAAATCTGGAGCATCAGTTTTCATTTTATCCAAAACTTTGCCCCAAAGAACAGATTTCCTTTTCCTCCCACTTACAAACTCATCTTACATATCCAATCGACACCTGACCAACAACTTGGTTTCAGTAAAGCTATAAAGCTAAGCTAAAAAAAGCTAAGCACAAAAGAAATAATAAACAATATTAGCAGAGAATGTTAATGCATTAACATTCTCTGATATTAGAACATAAAAATAACATTTTTTGCAAAATTAACTTATTTTTCCTTCTCCATCTCAATTGCGCGTGAAAATTTTTATGTTGCGTATGATTTGCTAGTGATGAGCAACAGATTGTTAACATTTTGTTCAACGAAAGCGTGACGTTGCCAGTGTTGCCGAATTTGTTCCGTAGAACGTGATGCTCTGTCATAAAAAGCAACACTACCGCAATTTTCACAGCTCGTACACACCCCTATTTGGATTTCTGACAGGGTAGTTGACAGTTCTATGTGGTGGGAATGCGCAACTGTCGTTGCTTAGGAACAACGCCTTCTTACTGATTGGAGCGCCATCTGAGTTTCACATTTTTTTGGCAAAGGGATCGCACAGATGGTTGAGGACTAAATTTCGTGTGTCTGCACTATTACCGCTATCGTCCGTTTCCGCTTGCTGGCGCCACTGATTCAATGTGTAACTATGTGTTTTTCTTTGTTTTTTGCTTGTTTTAGCAGCCACAATGCAAGTAATGCGCTGACTATTGTGCGGTAGTAAGGATGGAAAGGATACGTTTTTTAGGGTTGAGGAATGATTTTTGGAGTTTACTCCTTAACCCATTCGATCCCATTGTACTCGCTTGAGTACAGAAAAAGCATCTTTTTCGAAACGACGTCAAAAGCCAACGCTTACAAATTTTTAAATGTACTCGCCACTTTATAATACAGAGCAATGTCGAAAAGGAATACACATGTTTCTCCTACTTTTTTTTGAGTCCCGTTATCCGTTATTCACTTGTCTTTGCGTGCACCTTTGCTATTTTTCTTCTTTTCATGGTTTAGTTTGCAATAAGCTCTCTGTTTGACAAAATCTAAGTTATCACGGAAAAAGTTCAGTGTTGTAATATTCACAATACATATAATTTGTATACTTTATGCCAAAAAAACGAAAAAAGTTGTGGAAAAGTGCATTTGGGTAGGTTTAAATTCTAGTGTACTCGCATGGGTACAGTGGGAACATTCATATATATTTTGTGTGCATATTTCATGTAGATTTGGTAATGGATGTAAAAAAATTTTACGGAAAGAGGTTTCACAACCTTTCTGTGGCCACCGACGATATTGTCACAAGCGACAATACACTTTGACTTCGCTATTATACCGCCAAATACCCACTGGGACACAGATGAGGAGGACATTGAAGAGGATAATATATTGCGTGATGATATTCCAACCTTGGAATCGTATTTTTCGATTCTTCTTTACGTCATATGACCTTCTTAGAATTTTGAAAGAACAAGGACTTAAGGCTACTGGGACTGTTCGTGAACGGCGGACCAAAAAATGTCCTCTGAAAACGAACAAAGAACTACAAAAGAAGCAACGGTCTCCCCGTTTGATTTTATGTAAGTTTATCATAATGATTTATTTGAATAGTTGTTTTGTATCAAATTTTGTAGGTTTTCTGACTCAGGAATATTTTTTGTGACGTGGAATGACAATAGCGTTGTGACAGTGGGAACAAACTTTGATAGAATTGAATCTTTACATACCGTCAAACGATGGTCAAGACAAGAGAGGCGCAAGGTGAATGCCCATCAGCCGAAGTTGATAGCGGAATACAACTCAGGAATGGGAGGAGTTGACCTCCACGACCAAGCTTTGAATACTTACAATATAAAGTTTAGAGGAAAGAAATGGGGGTGGCCTCTTTTCACCACAATGATAAGCTCGTGCGTAGTAAACGCATGGAAGCTTTATAAAATGGCAAGTAAGAGTCAATGCGACTTGTTGCAATACTAACGTGAAATTGTGCGATTTTATTTACGCAATTATAATATCCGGGACATATCTTCAAAACGATCGACAACGGCATCAATAGCTGGTTCCTCATATAACCATTTTCCCAAAAGGATATCGAATCAGCTGAGGTGCAGGGAGTGTCACCAAAGAATTCGATGGATTTGCGAGTTATGCAATGTAGCCCTTTGCGTAGAGAGAGAATGTTTCAAAAACTTCCATACTGTTAACCGAACTAATAACCAAGGAAGTCTTTGAAAGTGTCTTTTTATTTAATACTCCATATTTTCATATACAGGCAATGTATATACATATTATCCCATTGTACTCGATTGGGTACATCCCAAAAAATGCATTTCTTTGATTTTTTTTCGTGTTTTTTTTTTAAGGAGCTTAATTACACTATTTCAATAAACGTTTTATAAATGCATTTAAAAAAAAATTGTTTTATATAAGGTTGGGATTTAATGGGTTAAGAAACGATATATAAGGCCCACGGTATGAAAAAAATATGAGTAGTAAAATTGTGTGAATCACTGGCGTACGCTGACGGAAGTGACGCAATGCCCTTTTTCTATACTCTAGTGAGAAAAAGCACTGCCTACCTTGTGGCGCTACTTTATTGGTGCAAATTTGTAAGAAATATATATTTCCTTATGGTTGCTAATTTCCAGCGAGAAATAGCACTGCCTGCCATGTAGCGCTTGGTTGTTGGTGCAAACTTGTAGGAAATATATATTTCCTTGTGGGTGCTAATTTCTAGTGAGAAAAAGCACTGCATACCTTGTGGCGCTTGTTTGTTGGTGCAAACTTGTAGGAAATATATTTTCCTTTTGGGTGCTAATTTCTAGTGAGTAAAAGCACTGCATATCTTGTGGCGCTTGGTTGTTGGTGCAAACTTGTACAAAATAAATTTTCCTTATGGGTGCTGATTTCTCGTGAGAAATAGCACTGCCTACCTTGTAGCGCTTCGTTGTTGGTGCAAACTTGTCAGAAATATATATTTCCTTGTGGTTCCTAATTTCCAGTGAGAAATAGCACTGCCTGCCATGTAGCGCTTGGTTGTTGGTGCAAACTTGTAGGAAATATATATTTCCTTGTGGGTGCTAATTTCTAGTGAGAAAAAGCACTGCATACCTTGTGGCGCTTGTTTGTTGGAAATTAGGAACCACAAGGAAATATATATTTCTGACAAGTTTGCACCAACAACGAAGCGCTACAAGGTAGGCAGTGCTATTTCTCACTGGAAATTAGGAACCACAAGGAAATATATATTTCTGACAAGTTTGCACCAACAACGAAGCGCTACAAGGTAGGCAGTGCTATTTCTCACGAGAAATCAGCACCCACAAGGAAAATTTATTTTGTACAAGTTTGCACCAACAACCAAGCGCCACAAGATATGCAGTGCTTTTTCTCACTAGAAATTAGCACCCAAAAGGAAAATATATTTCCTACAAGTTTGCACCAACAAACAAGCGCCACAAGGTATGCAGTGCTTTTTCTCACTGGAAATTAGCACCCACAAGGAAATATATATTTCCTACAAGTTTGCACCAACAACCAAGCGCTACATGGCAGGCAGTGCTATTTCTCACTGGAAATTAGCAACCAGAAGGAAATATATAATTGCTGATTTCTAGTCAGAAATAACACTGCCCACATTTTGGTGCTTATTTCCGTTTCCTATCTAGTGCTTGTGCGTTCGTTGAGAACCTACATATACCAGTGATATCGTCTGAACCTTTGGAGGAGATTGCCTTCAAAAACCCTTACAATGGTTCATCTGCCAATGACACGCCAATGAACTACCGCTTTGACATTTGATGGCTCTACGTCTGAAAGCTTTAACGGTGAAATAGAGAAAAAATTGAAAGATTGTGAGAAGCTTTCTTTCGTCAATTATAAATCAATTATATTCACACTACCAGATATATCCAGTGAAAAAGATTTAAGTACGGATCAAAAATACCTATTTGATATTTGTAGTGCTATTACAAGTGGACATTGCAACGACAGCTTAAAAAAGAAAAACACCAAAAAAATTGTTCATTCCAGGTGGCTTACTATAGCGAATAGAATAAATAAATTTATGGGTATGTTCAACAATGCATTATAATGCGCAACATACCATTTCAGAGTGAGCAGTGCGTTCAAAAATGCAAATATGGCAGTACTGCAAATGCAACGCGTTCTTAAACGTCTTTTTTGTATCAAAAGTCGTGCATTATTTGCAGCAAAAATTTTCACACTGCCAATAAATACGCTAGTACAATGTCTGATGAAAAGTGGGTTTTTAATTATTTATTTTAGCTTTTAATACAAAAATTGATGAAAAATACGATATTTAAACTTTATTTTATTATACTTTTCTTGGTTTTAGTGATTACTTCAGTACATCGGAGATAAAATTACTGCTCAGAGTCCGACTGAGCATGTCCTTCTATGTCCTTCTTTTAAGCTTTACACGGTTTTTTTTTCTTAAATTTAATAAAAGACTATCGGTTTTTTCCTCACATACATCGTCCATGACCAAACTTAGTAACAATTCCATTTTACTGCACAGCGCGTTCATAAATGCAACAAATCTATTTGCAATTTTTCAACAAATCTATCAGTTGCATGAATTGTCACATTGACAGTGCTGCCAGCGCTGCAAGTACTGCGCATTATACTGCGTTTCTGAACATAGCCTATATTTTTCCAGTAATATAGAAAATGGCCCCTATTATGAGTTACATTCGATCTTCGATATTCGCTGGTTGTCGAAGATCGAAAATCGAATGTCAATTTGGTATTATGAGCGGTGCAACCCTATCGAAATTTTCGTTGTTTACCGAATTTAGAGTCGAATGCAATTTTTATAGTAACCAAATAATAAATATATACTAATTTTGTTAATTTTATGCAGGTCGAAAGTCGTGACTACCAAACAATAATTAGAAAGGCGAATCCACAATTCGCAAAAAGGATTTGCACCAAAGTTCAAGCAGTAAAAAAATGGGAGGAATTTACAACGGAGCTAAATTGCTTAGAGCACCAGTGAGAACGGCAACAAAATGGATTAAGGTTAATAATGGTTTTGTTTTTGTGATGTTTATAGAAATACATTTTTTCCCTTGGTAGGTATGGGCTGAAATACATAGAGGAACTGAAATACATATTTTTTTCGAATGACGAATAATTGAATAAAGAAAATTTATAACAAAAATAAAACAGAAACTGTGGCGTAAAGGTTTCTATTTAATACTTTTTAGATTTTTCTATAATATTCTCAAAATTTCATTTCGTATGTTTTCTACTTCTCCTCCCTTCGCGATGGCAGACACCATCGTCGAACCACAACTCCGCTGTACTCATTTTCACAAAAAATACTTTTTTTAACTTTTAAAAATGTTGTTAGCAAAGAATTTCAACACAATCGGTTTTTCTTTTATTTTGATTTGCTGTATCAGCTGAGAAAAATTATCTATTGTAAATGCGTCGAGCGGTCGAAATTCACAATAGTCCTATTCTTCAACGAATGAGCACCATAATACCAAATGAAAATTCGTTCGATCAGCACTTTCGACTACAGTCGAAGATCGAATGTTGCTCATAATAGGGGCCAATGTCTTCATTTACTCCTTTTGCATATTAAATATCACGGTAAACGTTCTTAAGGAGTAAACTCCAGTCGCGTGTCGGAGCTGACACACACACCTTTTTGTTTTTTTTTTTAGAAACAGGGGAAGTAGGGGACTCGAACCCACAACCTCTGGGATGGCAGGCTAGTGCACTTACGCTAGACTACCAATAATGATGTGAACGTTAATTTGTGCTTGAAAATGATGAAAAAAATCGTGCAAAATTGTAAATTTGTATGATGCCGATTTAAAAGACTTTACGCCCAACAGTTGCTAGAATTTCACATGGAATGTAAACAGCTCGAACAAGCCTAAAACACCATGAAATTACTTCACCCCTCTCCCCTCATTCGAAATAAAATCACAACGTCTTTAATTTTCAATAAACTTTTTGTTTTATTTATACGTCCTCCATTCATTCGTATTCTTTTAATATTGTAAATTGTATAATTGTTATAATAATAATAATTTTGTAAATTTATTAAGACAAAAAATGTGTGTGTATGGGTGTGGTTTGTTTCGCTCAACGACATCGCTCTATGTCGCTGTGCTCGTCAACGCAATTTCTCCGCTCATTATTTTTTAACTATTTTGATTAAAAAACATTTACGCAAGAATGCATTGTATATAATATATATTCATTTATTTGCTTAACTGCTTTACTTTAATACATATATTATTATTATTTATTATTTATTTATTCTTTTTTTTTGTTTTTTTTTTTAAGTATATTTGCATAACGTTTAATGCTTTATTGTATTTAAAAAAAACTATAATTATGCTTAAGTTTTGCTTATTCAATTAAAACATTGGCTTGCAAGCGATTTTACGCGGTTGTATGTATACACGTGCACACACATATGCATGTAATTAAAAAATCTTAAGAATAAGTAAATGTAATTTTTAAACTAACTTAAAATTAATAATACATACGCACAATGTACATACAATAAAAGTTTAAAAAGCTAAACGAAACAAGCAGTAAAAAATTATTAAACAATAATTAAAAAACCTTAAGAAAAATCAACCGCTTATGCAAGTATATGCAGCATCAAACCGACATACAAATATATTTGAATGTATTCGATTTTAAAACAATATTGTTTTTGCTTTTGTTCTTTACAAAACTGTATGGCACTGTTGCTGTAAAATAACTTTAATTTTTCTGTGCTTATTTTTTCATTTTTATTATTGACTTAACTTTTCATTGAAATTTTGCAATGTTTTTTTTTTTTGTTTTTTGGGTAATTGGTTTTTGTTTTGGCTTTGTTATTAATTAAATATAACCTGTTGCTATAACTAACGATTTATAAGGCATTAAAACAAATTATTTCAGCCGCCTGCACGTTGCCGAAAAATTTGTGCTTAGTAATTAAGTTTCTCTTTTAATGTAACATTTAACTTTTAACTTTTATTTTATTAAACTTGTTTATGTTAGATATTAAATTACATTATTTATTAACTACTGTAAATATGTGGGTGTTTAATTACATTACATTTTACTTTGGTTTCACTTTCGAGTCGAGTTGATGGCCGCTTAGAATTCACTGTTAAAAAAAAACATACATATAAATCTACATATTTACAGACAAGTACGACTAAGCACTTGGACATAGGAAATATATAGTAGGGGATAACTTAGGAAAACTAGGCTTAAAACTTAATTTAAACTAGGCGTACGTACGCAACGGCAACCCTCGTGGAGGCTGACCTGCTTGTTGCTTATGATACGTAGTGTCTTTGGATTTTCTAGCTTTTGTAGTGGTAAGGGTATGAGGAAAATGATTTCTAGTGGGAAAAAATTTCCAAACCTACAGACCAAATTTTTAATTAAAATTACTTATTTAAATAATAGAGGCGCATTCAAATTAGCCACAAGTTACGTTGACATTCGAATTATATTAAAAAAAAAAGAATAATATGTAAAATTTATTCGGAAATAAATTCTGCGGTTTTGCCGTTGATTGTGGTGCTCGTTTGGTGCACAAAAGAAAAAACGAAATGTGTTCGTTGTTTAGGAAACCTTATTTTCAAGTAGTTTGAATTACTTCAATTTTCAATACATATTTTTGCTGTTTGTATTCTTATTTTAAAAAGTAAAATTTCACTGCAGTTGTGTTTTTTTTGCGTTTGTTTGCTGTCTCTATTGTAAATCTAGTTAGATTCGTTGTAATTGCATTTCCTGTATTTTTGTTTTAGTTTATTTTGTGTTACTGCTAAGCATAATTTTCAAATTTTCGGCGCTCAACATAAGCGGGGGGTGCTACTATATTTTTGGACTTGGAGATGGGGTATGCATTCACAAAAAATAACTGTGTAAATTTGGGTTTTGCTTTTTTGGTTGTGTGTTTTCTTTTACAATTCTCGAAACTCTTTATATTTTGTTTCTTATTGTCAATGAATTTTTACAAGTATCCTTAGTAGTCAAACTTTGTTCGTTTGGTTTTTTAAGAAATTTCGTATTTAATTTTAAGTGTTACGTTTTTTGTGTAGTAATTTGTGTTTGGAAGTTTTATGAAAAAATTGGCTATATTATTTGATTCAAACGCTTTTTTTGTTTCTTTTTTGTTTGTTTTGTGCTTGTCCAGAAAATTGTATGTTTTTAATGGTGTGATTGTGTACCTATTTATGTACGTGCACATTTTTCGTCTTTACTTCAAGTTAATTAATTGTTATCTTAAGCAACGCAATGCCGCATTTTACAAGCTTAAAAAACTAACTTTAACCATTTTTTTACTAGGTTAGGCTCTTGAATTTTAGTATGTTTAAAGATTCAAATAAGTTACTTAATAAGGCCAAATCAATGTTTTACTTAAATATTAATTCTTTTGTTTTATTTTAGTTTCATGAATTTTTGTGTTTTATTACGTTTCTTTTTTGTTTTGTTTAGATTACTTACTAAAATTGCGTCATTTATTTACGTCGAAACTTACGACTTTAGTACAGTTACTTCATACTTCTGCTTTGTGTACGCAATATACGCCCACGAAAGAGGCGGGGGTGTGACAGACACTTAAATGCAAGCTGTTGCCCTTTTTTCAATTTCATTTTTCAATTTTTAATTTATTTTTACTTATAACTTTTCAGGGCCTGCTAGTGGAATGCTCGTCGTAGTGATGCCCGCTTTTATGTGATTTTGTTTGTGAAAAGTTTTCGTGTTTCGTGTTTCATGTTTTAGTTTTATTAAATTCAAAGTAAGCATTCTTTAATAATTTTAATTTTCAAGCGGTGGGTGTAAATTGTTTTTTAAAGCCCAAAAATGAGTTAGAAAAATAGCATACTATAAATTGTATTTTTGAAAAGGTTTTCATGTGTGTGTAATTCGATACTTTTTGTTTTTTTTTTTTTGAGGTTAGAAAATATACTATTGCACTTTTTATCATATTGTGTAATACAGTTTATGTGCTTAAAAAATACAGTTTCAAATACTGTTTTTTCTCACTTTTTATTGATTTTGAAAAAAAAAAAATTATAATTGCAGTAATTGGCATTTGTTGTATAATTTGGTGACATTTTTAAAATTCTCTGATATAATTTTTTAGACATTGAAATTTGTACATATGCAAGGTGGCGGAAGAAGATTTATAATTTCTGCAAATGGCGTCATATGTAAATCATATTTGACACGTGTCTTTCTAGTATACGAACAGACAAGCAATGCAGCGGGTAAATTCCAAAATAAAAATGTCCATCACTCAAAATCAAACAAATTTTATACATGTAGTAAAAAAAAAAAATGATTCGAAAGCTAAATTGGATGATTAATTTTGTGCCACTTTGTATCTATACTGAAGTATAGTATGTACATACATTCAAATGTGTTTTGAAAAATAAAACTAACACAAAACAATTAAAAAAAAATTTTTTTTCGTTTTTGTAATAACTTTTATAATAACTGCTAAGCTACTCAGCCCATCTGCTAGCTTATTTCATAGTTTGAAGAACTTTCTGTGAATTTGTTTGCTTCCGATCATTTAGATTTGACGTTAAATGTAAAATTAAGCTCAAAAATCTGTTTGAAATATAACTAGAAAAAAAAAACCGAAATGGGCTTAAAATAAAAATACTTCGGTTCCCCTTTATTTAAACTTAAAAATAAATATTATCAAAAAGTAAAACTAAAAAATAGTTTCGAAGTTAATTTTCGAGATTTCGAGTATTTGCTTGGTACTGGCTGGCTAATCTGCCATACGCAATGAGAATATTAAAAAAAAAGCAAATGGAAGAACTGACATGTTTTTTGAGGAATTTAAAATTAAAAGTAATATGTATATGTAAAAATAAATCACTCCTTGAAATATATAGCATATATATCAAAAACTATAATGGTAATAAATTCAATGTAACGAAAGGTTTCAAATTTAATTTACAGAAAAAACTTATACTAAAAAAAACTCATCAAAATTTTTGCTTCACCCTGGAACGAAATGTTTATTGTTTTGTACACTAACGTCCTCCTTAGTCGTTCTGACGATGGTCTATTTCATACACATATATAGTACATATGCAATACTCACATCAGATTTTATTATTATGTTTAATTAATTTTTATTAACTAAGTCGAATTAAATTAAATTTGTTATTAAAATATGTAATTCACAAATCATTTCCTCGTTTTTATAACTTACAAAATTAGAGCCAAACGATGAAAACATGAGAAAGTTTGAATTTAAGAACGCGTGTCGTCAGTTTGACGAAGGATGACAGTCCAAAGCTAAGGTAATAATCAGAGTTAAATTTGGCGTTAAAAAATCGAAATATTTTGCTTGAAACAATAGACGCCATTTTGCATATCCTGTGTTTTGTGCCTGCACAATATTTTTAAAATTCATTTTCACTTTATGAAACTTAATTAAAAACTTAAAATAAAATATAGGATATAAAAAATAAGGAAACCAATATTTTCTTACTGTTTGCCTTTACACATTTACATATGTATGTACTTCACTATACTTTTGCATTTCATATGATATAAGAATCTTATTATCAGATACGCCGTTGAACTTATTCAGCTAAACGTTAATTTAATTTGGCTTAAGTACGAGCTTAAGTGCGGAACTTCATTTACGTCCTATAAATTTCATATTGACTGGTTCACACATTTGTCAGGCGCTTATGTGGTTTTTTGCTTTTTCAAACCGAGCGCTGAATGAAATCGCATATTACTCAGCCATGAAAAGAGCGCTGATCATTCAGTTGCAACTAGAATTCTTCAGCTGCATGTTCATATTAATTCAGCTATACTTTGACATCAATTCCACTATATTGACCATCAATTCAGCAGACTCATTTTATTGTTGAAAAAATCAAAATATGGTTGTTGTTGATGTGTATGCGTGGGCGGCATGGTTTGCATCGTTGGAGGACAGCCGAAGGACGGCGGCAGTAGGCCTTGGTCCGCAATATGGTTCGCCTGTTGGTGGTATAAGGACGAATCTCCAACACCTAGATGAGGCATTTCGTGCGTGCCATGCAACAGGGGCGGCGGCGGCAATGAAGGCGCCACTAATGAACGATGCTGTTGGTGTTGTTGTTGCTGCTGTTGTTGTTGATGCAATTGCTGATTGAGTGGAGGCGGCAACATACTAGCCATTCCATCGCCATTCAACGGCGGCCAAACCATATGCGGAGGCGGCAGCGGGGGTGGCGGCAACAAGTGTTGCGCTTGCAAGCGTTGTTGCATTTCATTATGTTGCTGCTGTTGCTGTCGCTGCTGATGGCGTTGCTGAAAGGCTGCGGCTGCCATTGCTGCTGCGGTTGTTTGTTGTTGGTATAAGGTGCCATTGGTGTGGCTGCCAAATTTCTTCCGAAACTCAACAATATTCAGCAGATTTCTCGATGTGACCGCTGAATTGCGCCTATGCTTTGATTTATTGACATTCGCAGGTGCTGTTCCAGTCGATTTTGTTGAGGCGGATGTTGGTTGCGCTGAATTGTCGTTTACCTATTCCCTGTAGGGTTTGCAATACGAATAACGGTGATTCATGTGCTGACTATAAGAGCCGGAATGGGAGAAGCGTTTGAGGCACTTGGTGCATTGGAATGGCTTTTCGCCACTATGCAACCGCTTATGTTCGGTTAGATGATGTTTGTGCTTGAATGCCTTCGGACAGTCCATACACTGGTAGGGGCGTTGACCTGTTGAAGAGATGAAAAAATGTAGCGGTCAGTATAACTTCATAAACTTCGTACTGTGTACGATTGAGACGCATGATTTGCGACGCTTGTGCTCACCGGAATGCTCGTACTTGTGTCTCGCTAACGAACTTTGTTTTGCGAACGCTTTGTCGCACTGATCACACACAAAGGGCAAATCCGGGTCACCAGCATGTCCGTGCGTTTCTGCTTTGGGGCGTTTCGGTTTTGGTAGCAAGCCGCTGGCAATGTAGTCGTCTTCGTGTGAGATGCGCGAATCATCATCGCGCCACGAGCGCTTCTCCGAACCGCCTGGGCTAAGGCTCGTGCCGCGATAGTCGGGGAATTTAATACTGTTGATGAGCGGATTGCATGCATACTCGCCGGGCGTCATGCGGAAGATAGCTTCCATAGGCATTAGGCTTCGCTGGGCGCCGGAGGGCAACATGTATTGTGGTAGATGACCGGCCAGCGAAGCTGAAAAGCCGTTGTTGTTGTTATTGCTGTTACGTGGCGTTAGTGGTTGCTGTTGGGGCAGCGGTGGCGCTTCACTGGGCGAAGGCGTTTGTCGCTGGAAGTGATGATTTGTAGGCGGTGCGCCAAAGTAAAACGCCGCTTGATGCTTGAGCGACTGAGGCACGGATGCGGCGGATGATGGCGAGAGTGAAGAAGGGGGCGACATCGAGGCAGACATCTTGCGGCTCAGGTTAATTGCTTCGTTAAGATCACTACCATCGATGCCTTGCATTGGTGCGATGCCATAAAGCGGAGAATGTTGTTGCTGTACACCGTTGCGCTTTGCCGCGATGACCCAATCACGCTTCAGTGACAAGTCCAGCGGTTGCTCCTCACCTGTGCGGCTTTTAGCTGGTATTGGGGCGCGGTCTAACGCGCTTATCATAGCGGCACTCGCGTTAGTTGTGGGCAAAGTGAACGGCAATTTACCATTCGCTTGCTGGTAGCTTTGAAGTTTACGTTCGCGTGAACGATTGTTCTGAAACCAGACTTGCACAACGCGCGCATCCAGCTGTAGGCGTGTGGCTATTATGCGAAACTCTTCTCGACTTGGACGTGCATTGATGGCATAGTGCTGCTTGAGTTGATGTTGCTGTTCCTCGGTGATGGCGGTGCGCACGCGTACTTTACGCTCGCTGCCTTCGCTATTACAGTCGTTGCGGGGAGAGGAATCGCGTTCGTCTTGAAAATCCTCGGCATCGCTAGAATGCAATAGAGAAGTGTTTGATGTGGCAGACTGTTCGGCGGAATCATCCAAATTGTGCTGCGGCCGTATTGACTGCGATTGCTGAATTTCCCCTTCAAATTGATGTTGTTGCTTGGTATGATGCTCTAATTGCTCCTCTTCGTGCTGTTGCTGTTGCTGCAGCTCCTGCTTAATATAGCCACAGAGCACTTTTTCATGTTGGACGAGCTCTGTTTGATGGTTGAACTGTGTACCGCAGCGGCTACAGCGTAGCTCGGGTGTTGTGGGAATACCGGCGTCAATCTGCGATTCCTTCTCAACCTTATTGGCGGGTGTGGAGGTTTCCATTGGACGTGATTCTTCAATTTCTGCCATGTTATCCAATTCCTGCTTAACAGTTGTTATGGCTCCGTCGCTCTCTACCTTATGAGCTTCTTCCTCTTCTGCCGGTGTTGTAGGACGACTATGTTCCAATTTGATCTGTGTTATTGTAGTGTCTTTTTCGGGGGATTCTATTGCGTCAGATTCTTCGAATGAAATATCATTTTGTACGCTTTCCGTCAAGTTTGGTTTTTCGCCATGCACTTCTCCTTCTCCTTCCCCTTTTTCTCGTGTTTCAACTTCTGCTTCCTCACCGTGATTGGAATGTTTTCCCATCTCTGATTCAATATTGTCCGACTCAACCTCCTCCTCATCTTCCTCCTTGGCATCAGTTTCATCTAGATCCATTACCAATTTGGGCTCATCTGGGATCTCTTCCTCGTTGATCTCGTCAATGGAATCTTCAATATGTGCAGTATGTTCATTCCGCAATTCCCGTTGTTGTTGTTCCCTTTCCGCTTGTTCCTCTTCCCGTTGCTGTACCTCTTGCTGTTGCTGGTGGTGTTCTTCCTGATGGTGCTGCTGCTGCTGATGTTGCTGACCCACGGCCGTAAGTTCCAGCAGGCGTTGTATACTGTATGAGGGTAAGCGCGGATCCAGCGCCAAACTGTAGAAGGGGTTCGGAAATGTGGCCAAGAGTGCGGCATTCATGGCATTCATATTATAATCCTCATACTTGGGCAATAAATGCTGATAAAAGGGCGTCGCATTGCCATTGGCACGCGCATCACCGGCATAGTAATTCATGTGTTGAGGCAGTCCAGGCACCAACGGGGCGGCAGCATTTATCGAAGAGTCTGTGAGCCCGTTCGGTTTTAAAGCGCTTCCAGTGGAGTTATTGCGTTTCGTAGTCAATGCCCCCTGACCGGTGGCATTCTTTTCCAACGCTTTGAGCATAGCACGGTTTGGGTTCAACTTCATGCCCATGCTGATGCATTTCTTTGAGGTCATATGGGAGGAGTATGAGCCGGAATGTGAGAATCTCTTACCGCAGTTATCACAACCAAATGGCTTCTCGCCGGAATGAATGCGTACGTGCTCTTTAAGATGATGCTTGAATTTGAAGGCCTTGTCACACTGATTACACTTAAATTTGCGCAGCAAAGCGGACTCATCGTGACTGATCATGTGACGCTGCAGACGGTATACATTCGCAAATGCCTTATTGCAAATCTTACAGCTCTGAAAAGATAGAGAGCGAGGTAAAGCAGCATGACATTAATATGACTGTAGAGAGTTTTGAGATGTGCGATTTTTAAAGTTAAGAGATGTATATAAGTAATATCATTTGTACTTGCATTGTTGGCGTATTTTTTTATTTATTAATATCCAACACAACAACCTTTGGCTATATTTCAGCATTGGATATAAGTAAGACAACAATGAATTTCAATTTTAAATCTGAAGCTTATTTCTAAAACGAATGCATTTAAAATATGAGAGAGAGAAAAAGTTAAGTACTAAGAATGAAGAAGTAAGTTAATGGGAAAAGAAGGTAAGAGGCAGAAAATACCATTTTACTTATCAATTCGCATTTTTTTATTAATGCATTTTAATAAATTTTACATTTTGATATTCTCATTCGTTGCTTTAGTAATAGCATTAAACTTGAGTATATAAATTAAAAAAAATAAAAAATTTCTTCCTCTCATACCTTTACAGTAGTTGAGCAAAACATTTTCAAAAAGGTATCATCGGAGAAGGAATTATTTGAAGTGTGTTATGATCCCCGCTTTAAAAAAAACTGATAAAGCGCAAAAAACGGGGCGAAAAGTTCTAAAAGATTCACATTAAATTGAGGTAACTATCAACACATTGACGTATAGTATAGTAAAATTGCTTATCAGATTTGTACCTACAAATCTACTTACACGTGTATATTTTTTCGAATTTTGTCTGAACATTTTAGCAGAGTAATGGTGAATTACAAAAAAATAGTTTGGGCTCAGTTGGCGACAAAGGCAGGTTACTGATAAGCAATTTCACAATTTTTCTGCTACGGGGGTTCAAATGCGTAGCTGGAATTTTAATAGAAAAGGCAAATATTATAAAAGTAGAAGTATTTATTTTTTCTGTGTACCTTTAAATTTATTAGTTAGTTACTTAGCAAAGTCGTGATTTTAGTAGTGAAATTTCATGAATACCGAGTTCAACTGATAAGCTGCGTTCTCCAGAAGCAGTTAGTTCTTGGAAGTGGTTCCAGATATAGTAGACTTCTCATGGAGTTCGTGATAAATTCAATGAGGTTATTTTGTACAGTTATTTGGTACTTTTGAATTGAGATAAATTTATAAACCATTATATAAATACGTCACACTTTAAAACTTTTTGAGTGCACCGTTCCCGCCTGTGAAACATGCACCGATTTAAAGGAAACAATAGAAATGTTAATCGCACTATAAAAGGCCCTTGACAACTGACATGTGGACCAAAGTATGGAAACCAATATATCTCTAAAACTAATTAAGCTAGAGAGCCGAAACTTGGCATGAAAGCATAAATTGTATATACATATGTATATGGTGTAAATTGGTAAGTATTGGAAAATGGGGCGTGGCACATCCCTTGTAAACTGAAATTTTCAAATCGCTTTTCTCCGCAACCACAAAAGTAAAGTTAATGAAATTTGATACAGTTACACAAATTGGCAATACCTAGAAGAGGGCGCATAGCACCTTTTCTACAAACTGAAACGTTCCTACAGCTTTTCTCTGAAACCGCTTATGCTAAAGTACTGAAAGGTATTGAAAAAGGGGGCGTGGCACTTCCCATACAACTTTAAATCTCATATCATGTGTATAAAATAAATGAATCAATGGAAACTTCAAAAAAACGATTTTTATGGAACGCTAATAGGTTTTCAAAATAGGGCATATTTTATCATAGCGCATACTGAACTATAGTTCAATTGAAATTGGATAAAACCTACTACTTACAGTGAGAATTGTTATTTTATAGCACCATAAAACACAAGCGCCATATTCATGAAGGCGGTTAGTTGCTTAGTTAGTTTTTGATTCACAATTTAATTTTGGATTCCACAATTGCACTTTTTTATTCAAACACAACTAACCACTTAGGCAGCCAGATACTGT
Organism: Anastrepha obliqua; assembly: GCF_027943255.1. Taxonomy (NCBI): domain Eukaryota; kingdom Metazoa; phylum Arthropoda; class Insecta; order Diptera; family Tephritidae; genus Anastrepha; species Anastrepha obliqua. The sequence continues at coordinate 83,485,337 of NC_072892.1, forward strand.
TTAGTGCAGAAGGACATGACTTGATAAAAACAAGAATGATGTGCATTGTTTACACTGTTTTTGGTGCAACAACATAAGACACTCCTAAACAAATTTTAAGGAATGTTGTTGGACAGATAGTCTTTGCCCGAACAAAAATCGAAGTCACAGTCATAAAGTTGGAAATACTGTTGATACCGCTTGAAATCGCGCAGGCGTTGTAATGCAAACGGTTATATGATTTGCTCTCACGGGACTATAATTTTACTCAAAATTTTCCCCACTTTTGCGCTCTTAGCCTATTACGCTTAACAGTGCTCTCTAGATTTTCACCCATACAAATTGAATATTTTTTATGAGTGATGCAGCTCCACATGAATCTGCATATTTTATGAAAAATTCCGAACAAGCCAAACGAAATCATCCAGACTAAATAAAATGGTCTTAACAAAGAACCAAATGATTTATAAGATAAAATAATGCATTAATAAAAAAGTATAAATGATTTATAAAAAACTGTTGCAAAAATGTATGCTGAAAATAAAAAAATTTGCTTTCACTTTCAAAATTATAACAACAAAAACTGAAACAAATGAAAATTGTGGCTACATTATAAAAATATGTGGCGAATGTCAGCACAAATGTAAATTTATTCTCTCAAATCGAAATCAAATAGCAAAATAGAAAAAATGGGAAAATAATCAAAATACTTCATAAAATTTACCACATGAAAACTGTTGTTGCCGCTGCTGATATATATATAAAACAAGAATGCGTGTTATTTATTATACCACATGCTATTAAAAATCTGTAATACTACTTGTACACAAAAAAATGCAGGTATAACAAAAAGCAAACTAACTTATCAATATAATAGTCGATCATTAGCGTTGAAGTAAAAGTATAAGTAAAAGTAGGAAGCCATAAAAAATAAGAAGAAAGAAAATGCTCAATAAATTGAGTGTGTAATATATAAAAATATGCAGTCGCATGTAAAAAATCTGAATGATACGAAAAAATGTAACTCTAAAAAGGCACAATATTCTAAAATGAAATAAAAAAAAAACACCTTGGAGTAAGAAAACAATTAAAAGCAGTAAACAATTAAAAAAAAAGTGCCTTCCAAAAACCAATGCACTCACTTATAAGAGCGCACATGCTCGCTCTACAAGCCCCTTTGTAATGCGTTGGGGCTAATGAATAATGGGAGCAAAGTTGAAGGTGTCAAAGCAGCGAGAGAAAATTATTCCCATGACAGTTGCTGTGGCTTCCCTTTTAGAATACTATGTATGTACGTACACATGAGGACTTATGGGTAATGCATTGAAGCATAATACTTATGCATGTATGTATATTTATATTGTTTGCGTAGACAAGTGCACTGCGTACCGGTTGTTCACGTAAAGGTAAATGACATGATTTCCTGGAGGTCCCCCACCGTCTGACGAAAGATGAGTGTGTGATTTGTATTGCAGTAGAGTGAAATCTCCTTCGATTAATATTCATTAGCAGCTGAACTATACGTATGGAAAGTATGGAACGGCAGGTGGGACATGACAAAAATATGATGTGAAGGAATTTAGAAAGGGGTGAAATTGAGAACTTGGAGAAACTCGTACTGTGAATTTTTACGACTCTCCTGCAGTAAAGTGTATGAAAAACTTTTAGTGATCCAGTGCTTCAAAAATCTTTTCCTAGATGATTTCTTCCTAAAACGATGTTTGAGCTTTTGAAATATGTACTAGGCACAAAAAAAATTTAAATTAACAAATCGTCAGGCTTGATTTGAATAGTCGACGTACATTTACTTTATTGTAAATTCTTTAAACGTTTAATTAGAAACGAGCTATTACCTCTGATTGATAATATCGACATGTTTCGACACTTTCAGTTTTTGTTTCAAAAATTGTCGCCAGGTTTTTAATAAAATAACAACTCATATCATTCTAAGTCAGAGTAGAACAGATGCACCCAGCTGTAATACATTCATGTAATTAACTAGTTTCGGAAATATATTTCTTTTCGTTGGAGGCATATAATTAAATTATTTGCTAATTTAAAAGAGATATATAAGGTGGCACAAAATTAATCATCCCACTGGATGATTTGTAATATTTGCAATTGGCGTCATGCTTCAATTATAAATCTTAATTTTAATGGCGGAAAAAGAGATGTGGGGGTAGACAAGCAAGAGCGCTGCATTTAATTTTTGCTGCTGGAACGGAAGCGACTAATGATCGCAGGGTGCGCTCTTTGGTGTTCAAGTGCTGAAGGATGGCTACACTCTGAGAACTTAAGAGGTTTGATATTAAGTGGAATTGTAAGGAAGAAAGAAAGAGATGAAGAAAGTGAAAAATAAAAAAATATATATTTACTTAGATTCAAAAACAAAAGGTACAAAGAAAGGGGACAAAACAAGCGTTGGTGTACTAAGTACAAGGTGGCGCATCTTGACTCTCTCGGCAGATATATAATTTTGTAAATGATGTTGATGTCAATCATATCTGACGCTTGTGAACTGCAGCTCAAATATTTTTTTTATTTATTAACAAAATTGGATAATTCATGGATTAATTCGATTGCGCTACCTTGTAATATTAACTTAACGGATATGAAGATATTTAAAAAATTATAAATTCCACAAAAAAAAAAAAAACAATTCTACACATCTCACAATTTGCAACGCAAAAAAAATAGTTTGTTGCAAAAGTCTTGTCTTCGAGTTATCGGAATGAAAAGTATAGTTCGTTTCGATTTTAAAAACTAACACAAAAAGAAGGAGGAACAGTGTCATTTGGCTATTAGAATCGGAATGCTAAAAAGACCCAATAAATTTCTACCATGCAAAGAGTCCATAAAATAGCGAGGAATGTAATAAATTGCTTGGCGTGTGGCATTTTTTACACACCTTCGGGAAAAACGTGGTCGTGTTGTAAATAGTGAATGCTAATTTTGAAAAATGCGCACACTTTGATATACAGTCAAATGACAGCAATAACAATGACAACAACAACAAAAGCAATATATACAAACATCAAATGTGCCAACAAGTGGATGCATATGAAAACAGAATTTGACTGAAGATCGACACAAAGTGCAGTAATAAAGAATACAGCAATAGCAACAACAATAACAACAATCCAATTTGCTCTAGTTAATGCAGTAAAATGAAAACTAAGCAAAGCAGAACGAAACAATAATAAACAAAAACAAACTTTAAAAGAAAGTGTGTGCTGAGGGGGATGTAATGATGTAGGAGATAGAGTAGGGAAGAAGCGAGAGGTTATGATCGGACGCTCAGTGACACTGACACGAGACGGAGAAGTCGCAGACAAAGAAGTGACAGTGACAGACATCCATACTGACTGTAAAAACATGCAGTTCATGCAGAACCTGATGATGAGCGGAAAAGCGAAAGAGGAAATTGATGATGATATTGATAATATTGACGAAATATTTGTGTTGATTATGTTGAGCTCGTTTTGAGGTGAGGTATTCAATTCCTGTGAAGTAATTGGTTGTTCTGGATATGGTATTAATTATTGAATGTTTTGAAAGTGAAAGCGAGCGAAGTTGTTGTGTAAACTTTATAAAGAGCCGAAGTAAGTATTTATGTATGTACATAAATTCTAAAGAGAGTAGATATAAATTTAAAGAAAAATATGAAAATCCAAAATTAGTGAATACTGTTAGAATACTAAAATAAGGTGCTACCTTTTCATTACTAACACGAAAAAGTTGCGTTTAATGTCTAAGTGCTTGGACCGAATTTCAATATTATAACACACAAATGTAGTCACTATATCAGCCTTTTGATTTATAGTACTTTTTATAAATTACCGTTAAGAATTAACGTTAAAAATTCTTCTTTTTTGCATAAGCTTGAAAAAATGCCCTATTACAGACGCTTACTTTACGTAAATACAAACACAGTAAAGTTACAATATTCACTTATAAACACTCTTTATTAATTCAAGATGATTTAAAGCTACTTTTACTCAATAATACTACGAATTTTATTAAAATTCTAGTATTACAAATGTCCTTTTAAACGTTTGTAATACCGTGAAATATATATATGCGGGACGAACTGTCAAAGGAACGGTAGTGAGCAAACAATAAAGCGAAAAAAGAAAAAACTCAGTCAACCAGCAATGAGGTTCGATAGAACTTTTGTGGTTTTTAAAAAAGTTAAATTGATCTTTGGCCTTCGATAAATCATTATTTCCAAAAATATTGAATATTTTGACTAAAAAATCGCGATAAAATAATACTTTCATGTTACTCGAAATTTTCGTGATTTTTATTACAAATTTTCGCCAGCGGTGCTTATACATTTTATTTGCGTATATCTTTATTAAAAAGGAAAACCATGAAGTAAGAAAAAAAGAGAAACTTTATGTGTGAAACTCTAGCAAAAAATGCTATTTACTTTCACATCAATTTTTTCATTGGATTTTACTATGCGATAGTATTTAAGCACTTTATAATACCCGTTAATACGTTTTATTATTTATTAAAGTATTTTAAACTACACATAAGTATTTTAAACTACAGAAATATTCATATTCTTTAATTACAGTAAAAAATACAAGTCATTAATTTGCAGTCACATCTTAATAGCAAGTCCAATATATTTATTTTTCAATGACTTTTTACCTCACCATTGTCATTATGACCTAACCCAATCTAAGCCGTAAACTATAACCACCAATATTTCACAGTCCAATGACAGTTCTATGGCTGCAACAAGTGTACGCCCAGCTGCGTTTGCGCGCCAGTCGGCGACCCCAATTCAATGGAGGTGTCAAAATATAATGCCAACATATTCACACACACCCGCACAAAAGAATGCGCGTCTGTACATACAGAGAGGGATTCATTTAAATGGCTTTAGCCATTTCAATTAAATTCTTACTCACATAATAATTACATGCAATTTATTTTTTTGCATTTGTTGTTTTTTGTTTTTGGGTTGTACGAGCCGCTCGTCGGTTGTCTTAATTGAAAGTGTGAATCATATTTCACCGGAGCAGCAGCCAGCTGAGTGGCTCATCAACAACGTGAGAGACGTAATGGGCGGACGGCGTGATGCGCTGGAAAACAAATTAGATCAATGCACAGATGGATGGAAGGTTTGATACGACGGGCGCACTTAATTGAAGCATACATACTATGTTTACATATTAATGTATTCAGCTATGTATGGCCCCATGCACGCATGTATGTGCCTTTGTGGCAGATTCATTAGCACTTTGACCAACGTGCTCACTACTTGCGAACTCTCAGTGTGAGTGAGTGAATGATTGTTTATTTTGGCGATCATGATCAGCATGACTATGGTGGCGTCTGGTGCTTTTGTTTTTATTTTTATTTTATAGCAAAAACAATTTTAATAAAAATATTTGTATTCCAAATTGTTTTATATTATTATTAGGGCTTGTAGTAGTTTTCCTATTTTTTTGTTTGTTTTTAATTTAAATTTTTTTATGTCTCTAGTTGCTGGGCGAATATGCAATTCGCGCGTGATCGTGGCGCTTTGCTTTGCTTGCATGCCTACCTCTTATGCATATGTATGTGCATATGCAAGTAAACAACTTGTATCTACTTTAAATGCCTTTTGTAGTTTTTTAACAGCTTACTTTTATGTTGATTGTATTCAAAAAACCGAGCGGAGGGTGGTTGGCAGAAGTTTCAGAAGCTGTCATATGATTTTATTATTCCGCTTGATTGTTGCAGTGTAAGACATTTTAAGAGGCATTCGGGCGGGCGTTGAATAGATATTCATATTTGTGTGTGTGCACATTTCCTAAGTGTGTAATGAAATTGTGAGTAATGCTTTTGAACTGTTAATTGAAGTGAGAATTAGTCATGCAGTCGTTAAAACTAATATGTGAAAGAAACTACAAAGAGCTATGTGTGAGCATATAACAGTACATAAAAAAGTTGGCAGGCTCATAAAAACAAAAAAAATATTTACTAAACCCGAAATTTAAATAAAAAATGAGAATGAGAAATAAGATATTTCACTTAACAAAAAATGAATTATTGTTAAAAAATATATATTAAATATAATATTACATATAGTACATATGTACTTAAATGTATGTATGTAAAAATTAAATACCAAAAATAAATAAATAAATAAAGATCTACAGTATGAATCCACAACCAATAAAAAACGAAGTAACTGCACTTTTCGGGGTTTTTATAAAGAAATACATTTTTTTTTATTCTGGTCAATTTGCAACTGTACCACTAGAGAAACTTACTCAGTTTCACAATCATTTATTTGCCAGAAGTTCTCGGAGGTTTACCATCAAGTCAATGCGAGCTCAGAATGTCGAATTAATAGATCGATCATCCGCCTTACACCCCTAATTTGGCACTTAATGGTTTATTTTTGTTTCCGAATATCAAAAATAAAATGCGAGGTCAACATTTTACGACGACTGAAGAAGCTTTTAAAGCTCATTTGGAGGTATCCACTACTGAGGGGTAAAAGTGCTTTGAAAATTAGTTCAAGCGAATGCAGAAGTGTATTGACTTCCAATAAAAATATTATGTAAAACATTAAATCCGTTTCTCTATAAGTTTACTGTTTTTTATTAAATATATCCAGCCTTTCTGTTAGGTTTGATACAAATTAAGAATTTTGTTCGTTATTCAGGCATTCGTTTAGGAGCTATGTTTTATTTAGAACAAACATTTTTTTTTTTTATACTCGTAACAGAACGAAACTTTTGTGTAAAAATTATTGGTGTAAAGAAATACCGTGTAAAGTAGCAGTTGGGTGTATCTTTTTCCTGATTGCAATTTCTCTTCACTAAGGCCTCTTAACCGTTTCACAAAATTAGCACATAAATCCTGTAAAGCTTTATGGAGTTGGAAAACTCGAGGTGCAAAGAGTCAATTCTTTATATTTATGTATGTATTTAATAAATTAAAAAACGAGCGTTAAAAAACAAGATATTTTTAGTGTGATACATATTTTTGAGTGTTAAAAGATAATTGTGTAATTTCATATCGAATATATTTTAATTAGCAAAATTACGCTTATTTTATTCAAAACGAAACTTTCGCCTATCCTTTAAACGGAATATTGCCATTTTTGATTTCCATTATTAAACTACATACATACATACATACATGCACATCAAAGACATCGCGAAAATTCCTTTCTACTGGCATCGTCGCGGTGACATCACATAATACGTGACTGTCGCTTTTATTAATGTTTTTATGTTTCTGTTTTTATAAACATCTCTTTCAACAAATTTAGATACTTTGAATGCACAACATCATTTCAAATACAACTTGTTGTCAAATTACATATAAGTGAAACCATAGTTCATTATTTAATTCAAAATAATTTTAAATTTTTTAGTTTTTGTGCTTTATGTGTTTTGTGCCTAAATGTTTTACTTTTAATTTGACAATTTAACAAATTTTTATCAAAATTTTAAATTTGTAATCATAATTAAATTTTAGTACACTAAAGTTCAATTTTAAAGTGGCTCAAAACTCTCGGTGATATTTGATAAACATTTTCTCCATATAAAAAAAAATTGCTTGTGTAATTTAATGAAGAATAAAAGAAACAAAGAAAAGTAATCAAAATACTGGTAAAAATGTCTCGATTCAAATATTTTGTCCGTAAGTGTATTTGGGCATGCAGGGGAGCGGTATGGGTATTATAAAAGTAGAAAACTTAGTTTTGTGGTATACATTTAAATTGAAAGTTTAAGTAAAAAACAAAAATTAATAAATTCCCTCCTTATAGCGTATAAATTTTATGATTTCATAAGAAAAGTATCATCGAAATCTCAACAAAAGTTGTTCGCCGAAGAAGCACTTCTGAGCAAATGGTCGGCCGTTTTTTCAGAAACTCTATTTATGTTGCAACTGTATGACTAGAGAAACTTAAAACAGTCCATTCTGAGTGGTACACAACCATTTGTTTGCCAGATGTTTTCGGAGAATTCGTCAAAGACGAATCCTCCTTCGCGAAGACAATCAGCGATATTCCGTGAAAAATTTTTTGATTCGCATTATGACTAAAATTTCAAAAAATGGGAAAAAACTCCGAAAATTTGATTGAATGTTAAGAAAGTTGATTTGTAATTAATGTTTTTGATGATTTCCATTGATGAAATCTTCATTACATTTTCTAACAATTCGATGTTTATTGTGCATTTCAATTTTTACTTTTACAATTTTAGTGTCACTGGGGCCACTTAATTAACTTAACGATTAAGAATACATTAACTATAACTCTATCTCCCTCGCTCTCTCTTTGTAGCGGCGCACCTGTTTACTTCTTCATTTAACTTTACAAAACCAGGCTTCTGACGAACACAGCAGTTGTCTCTCAATTTACTTACCTGCCTTTTTCTTCTCTTTCTTGCAAAGTGCAGCTTAAAGGTAAGCTACAAGTAGTCGGCTCAACACATATGTATATATATAGCACCTGTTTGCTCTCCATTTATTGGTGTCTGCCCACTCACGAGCAAGTAAGTCATGGACACAAACAAATCAATGGTAAGGGATACATGCACACTTGTGTGGCTGTATCTATTGGAAATTACGCCCACCTCTGTAGCCATTATCGGATTGGGTTCTGCATCAACAAATGCAGGAACGAGGCAAGATTATATAATGGGTACATACAATACATATACATATATGAATGTACATATAATTATGTACATATCTACACATGCAATTATCTGTTAAAAAGTGAAGCCAATGGCAATGACATGCACACACACATATGGTAAGTAAAATTTGGAGTTAAATATTCAAAATAAAAGTGGTATGGCAGAAATAAAAACGAAAATTGATATATAATTTCCAGAATTCATAATCGCAAAGGTATGCATGAGTCAAGCACTGCGCATACGGTTTATGACCGCTTAACGGTGAGTACATCACCGCATGTGCACAGTCAACGACCGGATGTGTTCAATTGTGTAACCACCTTGATGAACGACTTGCAGGGCACAGTGTATTTTCTGGAGCGATATGAAGTAGTAATCAGCGCAAACTAAAATAATAAAAAAATAAAATACAAACTCGCATGTGCACATACATATGTGCATATGTATAAGTATGTATGTTTATCCATACGAAAATTACTAAAGAATTTATTGCATATACATATGTACATATATACACATGCATAACTAAAAGTATTTGAGAACTTATATTTCATAGCAGTTTGTCCGCATAATTTCTGTGCTTCACCCAAAAGGGGGAAAATGCATTGAATTAAAAGAATCGCTTCCGCTTTCCTGCAACATTTTTAGCATTAGCGGCCAGCCGTATTCAGTAACAGCCTACCAGCCACCAGCGACATGTGGTAAATTAATTAGTCGCTTCACAATTAATTCAATTGTTTGTTTATTAGCTTATTTCCAAGTTATTGTTATTAATATTGGTTTGAAGTATATTCGCTTTCCGTATAACTAGCTCAAATGATACATATATACATATAGTATGTATATACAATACTGCCCTAAACTAAAGCAGCCCTATTATTCTGGATTATACTTCCTTTTTTCATATCCTTTCCTATGTCGAACTTCACAACTTTAATAGCGCGTCCTTGGATTTGTAATATTTTATTGTTTATTTATTTAAGGTGTAAGTTCTTTTGCAGCCTTTGCTGATAAAAGATACGAACATAGCAAACAAGTTTGGCAGATAGTAAGGAAGGGATAATGAGGTTGGTAAAGTGAAAGGTGTGTAAATAAAATATATAAAGATGGCATATACTGAAACTTGCTTAGCAAAGTAAAGCAATGAAATGCAATATGCTTCTGATCTCCAGAAGTAAAATGTTGCAAATACGTACCGTGAGTTTCGTTTGCAGTATTTGTATGGAGGGGGCATTGATCGTGCAAGTTGAAATCGTTCATTGAAATAAATAGGTTCCTTATTTACCAAAATCCTACGTAGTATCATTAAACTTTTAATATCTTCAGAAATATTCAGATGTAAGGAATAGGTTGGGCTGTGACAACCATTTGGAAGTACGTAGGTTCGAATCCCCATATATGAAACACCAAATAAAAACTACTATTACTATTCGCAAAAAGTTTGCAGCCGTAAAGCAAAGCAAGCAAAGGACGTGTTACAATCCAAAACTTCTTGCTCTTCGCATTCCATATACGTACTTTGTCTATTCGGGGTCAATGTGCGTCAATGTGCTATTGAATATGACCCCAAGGATTTTCATCCCCACGATCTTCCATAAGTCCGCAATGAAATTATAATCGGATTATGAGATAGGTCAGTCAAGAACTTTTTTTCTATTGCGCTGAAACAAGAGTCCATGTACCATAGTGGTTTGTCATTGGGTTGCTTGTCTATTTAAGATGTATCTCTGCAAGTGGTTCTACAATATTGAGGATCTAAATTTATTATGAAATGTTGAATTCTAAATATTTTTTTTTGTCTATCAACGATCAGGATATATAGGCGCCCTCAGGTGCTATAGGTGCTGCTAAACAAAATTAATTTTTGGCAACTCCTTTCCAGTGCTGCCAAGTTTATGTATACCAGTTGCTTCATGTATTCACTACTCGCTAAAGTTTCGCGAATCGAAGGCGCCTTGTATAAATAAAATTACAACACGTTACATGCGTATAATTCAAAAACGTTGACTTCGTAAAAAAATCACTATCTATAAAATGTACTAAGGGGGTGCTTAAGTTTTACGCAATAGTGTATATATCAAGCATATCATCTTACGCGACGTAACCTCTTCGTCGGGCGAGCACCTACCCATATGCACTCGAACCGCCCGTAGTTGATTTATATGTGGCGCGCAAATTAAGCGGAATTACAATAATTAAAATTTCTTGATAACTTCAAGTGAATACTAACTCACATACATTTCTTAGAGCTTGTGTGTGCGAGTGGCAATGGCGGTTCGCTCACCTTCCCCACAACTACATTCTTACTGACTACTTATTTGTGCAGGCGAGGCGCACAAAATGGTTCAACAAGCGCTAAGATTAATCGGTAATCTACAAAATACTGCTCGCATAAAATTCATCAATGACAGAGAATTCAAGCAAAAACCTTTATTCCGCCATATTTACGTGCTATTTATGTTAATGTGAAATATAAACTTAAGCGTTTTCAAAATAAGAACAATTCTATATATTCTCGTAAGCGCGACTTTATCGCTATTGTTTTTGTAATACGTACTTCAAATTGTGTGAGGTATTCGTATTGGCTGTGGTACCACATACTATACATACATACCCCTATTCGTAGTCGAATGTATGTGCACACGAGCATATGTACATCTACGAGTATGTATGTATGTTCGTAAGCGAAATGTCGTCATTGGCAGCAATTTGTCGGTGTTGTTTTTCAAGATAATAATTGTTGTTATATTGTATTACGCTATAAATTTTCATACATATTTTTTTAGTACAGTTTATATAATTCTTTTAAAGTTCAGCTGGATCAATGTTACCATATATGAAAAACGATTGCAGGTATTTGTTTTTTCCGACGAATCATGAGTACAAGGAATTTTCATTTGCGTTTTATAAAAGATAAGAAAGTACATCAAAATATTTGCTTGTTTTCTATAATTTCAGTTAAAACCTTGGATTGACTTGAATTTCCTTGACGATTTAAATTATTAAAAACATACCGTCTTTTTTTTAAGTTCTTAAGTTAAAAGCTCGTAGTTGCAAGTTAGCAGAAAGGCATAGAGATTTTGATTACACCATCTTATTTCTAAAAAAAAAAATATCACGAAAAATCGAACACACTTATTTATTATTATTGCAGAAACAAATGATTAAAATAAAAAATAAAAACTTGCGCAAACTGAGGGCGTTCACAATTTTTTACTTATTTTTTCAGTTCATACATACATACAAATGTACCTTTATCTGTTTTGCAAATTGTCAATCGCGCTAATTATCTTCCCAAAAAAATAAATTGAGTTTGCGTTTCATACTTTCGCTTGCTTGTCAACATGGCATATGACTGACGCACAGCAAAGCGTCTAAATAATTGGCTTTATAATGCAAGCCACTCAAACACATAACAAACACTTTAATGTCTGCGTAAAAAATGTGTTTACCTCCGGCGCCGCATATGCCTCATATGCCAGCACTTAAGAGGGGCGGCCACATTAGACAGGTTGTCAGTCAGTCCAATTCAAATCGAAATTTTGTGATATATTTTTTTTTGTTTTGCGTTTACCATCTTAGTATCCCATCCTGCCTCTCTTGGGTGTTTATTTTTATGCTCCCTAGTGTCGCCTTGCCGGCCGGACAAGTCTGTTGTACTTCGGGGCGAGACACGCACACAAGTGAAACTGCTATGAAATGCGCTAAAGTGAGTTGACATTTGCAGTTTGATAAAAAAAATTTAACCAAAACTTGCTGCGGCGAAATACAAAAAGTTGTCGCACCTGTTGCTCTAAATTAAGCAATGCTGAAAAATGGAAACACAAGCAAAATTAACCGAATGGGCAAGAAAAAAGGATGGCTTCTCAATAGAGCGTTTTAGTATTTTTTTTCGCTAGACGCAACGATAAATTTTCAATTATAGAAATATGCGAAAAATTTGTATGGGTTAGTAAAAGTGACGAGGGTGAATGAAAATAAAAGAAAAAATTAGGATCTGAAAAAAATTCACTAAAACAAATTTCTTAGAAATTACGATAGTCATTGAAATGAGTTTCACAGGTTTTGAAAAAAAAAAATGTTAAGTAATATACCCGAAGTGATGTTAAGTAACGGTTAACGCACTTAGGCGCAGCCGATCATTTATTCTGGGCCGTCAACGGATGCCACAGGCAATTGATTGTTTGGAGGAAAGTGCTAGCTTGCTCACTTACGAGTATGGGTATTAGCGATTTTGGTTTAACGTTATCACCAATGAATTATAGCAAGCGAATATATATGTATATGTTGGGTGTATATGTAGGTAAGTGTATGTATGTAATTAGGTTTATTTGCACATACTTTTGTCAACAAACTCAAGAAGATAACTTAGTTGAAGCAGGGCGACATATGTGAAAAGTTTCAAAATTTCTTCTAAGCAAAGGTTATCAACACGCTTAGACACACTCAGTTACGGAGTCATTGATTTGTGTGCGAATTCAGACAAGACAAAAATCGAATTGCGCGCATTCAAGCAGTCAATAAGTTTTATATGAATGGATACGAACTATATGTGTGTGTACATGTATGTGTGTGTGTTCCCAGCGAAGCGTGCAGTTGTAATGAGCAGGGTATTGACCCTGATACTTTATGAAATTCTCAGATGCATACATTCTTATGACACCTTCGATTTACTGTTTATTTATTTGTAAAATTCATTAATAAAAATTTTCTTATGTAATACTGATAGTAAAAAATATGACTTGGGCGCTTCATCGAGCATTTAAAGTCATACATAAGTGTCAATATAAATTGAAGATGGATTAAATTGCTATGACAATTTCGGCACGTGTAACCAAAAAGTATATTTTTTTTTGTTAGTGGAAATTCTGATAGGAAGTCCTAGCAAAGGCCAAAAACAGTTTTCGAGGTCGTCGAACTCCACCAAGTAGCACTTTTGAGGTAATTATAAGTAAATGTGGTCATACGCACGAAGCTCAGCCTGCAAGGATCGACGGCCACGTTAGAACTGGTTGCACCAGCGTTTCAAAGTGGAATGATACAAGTCAAAGCAAGTTGACTTGCTGCATGCATTTCTGCTTCGATAATTCACGTTGAAAAGCGTAACAAATCATCGTATGACAATTTTCACGGGTTAATTCCTTCTTTTGGGCGCGACGAGTTCTCAACTCACTGAAAAAAGAGCAAAGAAAGCGCGTAAGTTATGTATGTTAAAAAATACCAAATTTGTCTATCACAACTACTCGATCCTCTCGAGAGAGACGATTTTTTAATAATCAGTATTCTTAAAATGCGAAACACCAAAATTAAGAAAAACATTTTTCTAATAGCGGTCGCCCCTCGGCAGGCAATGGCAAACCTCCGAGTGTATTTCTGCCATGAAAAAGCTCCTCATAAAAATATCTGCCGTTCGGAGTCGGCTTGAAACTGTGGGTCCCTCCATTTGTGGAACAACATCAAGACGCACATCACAAATAGGAGGAGAAGCTCGGCCAAACTCCCAAAAAGGGTGTACGCGCCTATTATATATATATTCTTTAAACGTAATGAAATTATTTACAAAAACATTTTTTCCCAGCAAATTCGGACAACACACCTTAATATGCATCTACCGACACTAAAACTTACAGGGTGGAAATGATTTTTGGAACAATTTGCTGAAAACATGTTGTGAGTCGAAATCAAGTTACAGTTTTTTTTCTTTCCATGCGACTAACTATTTGTTCCATTGTGGTTTGTATTTAACTTGTTTTCATTAAAAAACCATTTTATATTATTAATTTTTTAAAAAAATTTAGAACTTAGAATTGCTCCCGAAAAAACTTTTTTTATTAGTTTTTATTGAATCCCATTTTTGGAGGTATTTTTAGCTACGACTTTAATCTATAGAGACATTTATTTTCTTAAAACCCAGTAATCTTGTGTTTTCACGAGCAGAAAGTGTCAATTCGAAATAAATTTTCGTACCCAAATTTATTGAGGAACGTATTAAATAAAATTTATGAATTTTTAATATTAATACGCATACTTTTATTTTGCTGTCTTTAATTTAATGGACATTCTTGGCGGGCGTGCACATTTTTTAAATTAGTGGTTTGCTGGTATAGTACGTTTATTATGTGTATGTATGTGTATGTGCATAATTTGATTTGTTACCGCTCTCTTTTTTAATTTTTTATGATTTTTGTTTCCGATTTTTTGTTATTATTTTTATATTTTTCTTCATAAATTTTTGGTTTCAAACATTTTCATACATCTTTAAATTTACTCGGCTCGTTGCTGACAACAGCAGCAAATTGTGCGGAAAATGCAAAACACCTTTGAGATAGAAATTAAATTTAATTGTACATAAATCGAAATCCCAAGCATAAAAAATAAATTAATTTGATTTACGAGTATGAATAAAATAGTAGGTTAGTGCTTTGGCAAAATTTTGTGGCGCTGCATTTGATTTATATGTTTATAAACGCCTATAGCTGCGTTAGAACTGAAAGTCGTGAGTAGAAATGCATGCAGTAAAAAATTTAAAGTCATCTGACATTTACTTTATGGGTTTGCTGATCTTTAAATAAATATTTGTGTGGAAAGCACAATAAAAGATTATGCAATGTTGTCTGTTTTAAAGGTCGAAAAAATCTCCAAATGCATTTATAGCGGCACTTGCATGTCGGTGCTACTTTACATCCATTTACAAGTACCCATGTTCCCTTTTTTTTATTTCCGTAAGCGTCGTGATATTACATATTATTACATGTGTGCTCATTTCTTCATGTGCCAAAAAAATAAAAAGCGCCGGTCAAAGAACTTTAGAAAAAAAGAAAGTGCCCACAAAATATAGCTTGAGTCCGAAAATCCACACAATTTTCATCCATTGATATCCACTTTTACATTGGTAAAGTGGCCCTCCATATATATTTTTTGATATCAACAGTAGGTTTTCCTAGTAGCAAAAATTTAATTGTGAATTGATGCATACAATTAACTTGTTTTGATTAGTTAACGAATTATGCAGATATTCGATATTTTTATGACCTATCTTGTTTTTTTAACCAAAACCATTATTTGAGAATATCTCTAAAGCTATATATAAAAAAAAATTATGTGGATTTTATACGAGTATATGCGATCGATTTTATGTAGGCATTGGTTGGTCTGGTTCATGGGTAAAACGAAATCATTAATTTTGTATAAGCAGAATAAGTCAAAATTATAAAAAAGTTTTAGGTTAAAGAATAGTTTATGGGAAAATAATTCGTTTAAATTTATGAGACTAATAACTTTATAGAATCTGCGCCTGGGACGCATAGTATGGAGCTTTAGTTTTATTATAATAATACCTCGCCTCAACGTCAGTAAGTAGTAAGGTGGCCGTCGTAGCTGCATGGTTTGATGCGTGACTACCATTCAGAGGTACACAGGTGCGAAGCCACGGGCACGAAATACCAATTTTAGTAGGTTGGCAATTTCAAACCTCTGAGTGTATTTCTGCTATGAAGAAACTGCCGTGAAAAAAATCTGCTGTTCAGAGGTGGCCCTATAGGCCCCTCCATTTGTGGAAAACAGCAACACACACCACAAATCTTTGGAGGAGCACCCAAAAAAGGTTGCAAGCGCAAATTATATACAATATATACTTATATTAATTTAAGAATATTGCACTTATTCTATTGAAAACAATCTTTTTAATAAAGAAAATTATAAATAAGAGATTAAATATCTAATTAGTACCGTTTAAATTATTTTTGAACCTTTATCATTTAATTTTCGTCAAAAACACCGAAATTCAAATTTTGATAAAAAAAAATAAAAATAATTAATGTGTTTGCAATAAAAGATATAATCAATCAGTTCTGAAGTCATTAGACAATTTTGACGCTAACAGCATTGCCCAAAACACTATAATTTTATTTTTCTCTTTGATTCATGCTTTAAATATATGTAGGTACATATACATATGTGTATACATATTTAAGCATATACGTCAATTTTTTACGTAGGCAAATGCGTCCTGCTCTTGATTGAATTTTCAAATCTATGGAGAGAGTCTTTGAATAAATATTTCTGCTGTACACCTCTGCATGCGCGAACCCACACACTTAAGCAACCAGAGTGAGGGAAAAATACTCAGAAATTTTTGAATGAAAATTATTTATGTTTATTTTTGAAAAATTTGAAACAAATCTCAAGTGTGCAATAAAATTTGGACATGGAAAATGTTCAAGAAAGCAATTTTGTGGTAATTCTTTTCATAGACTCATTTTGTTTGAATGAATACTAATAAGCTACCGGTGAATGCTGCGTTTGACTGAGGAATAAAAATTTTCAAATGAAAAAAAATACTTAAAAATTGTACACTATGGCTGTATTTATTAAAAATAAAAGTGTATTGGAAACAAAAAAATATTTCGATTGTATTATAATAATATTTAGAAAACTTACAAAAACAAAAAACAAAGAAATCGATATGACAATATTTTCTTAATTTAATTATTTGTTCATATTTTTAGTTAAAAAAATTATTAATGTAAAAAATAAACGCGCTTATATATTATAGTTTAAATATAAACGAAAAAAAAAAATTTGTTAGGAAAACATTTTCTATTTTTTTCATTATTAATTCATAATTTTTTTAGTATTTTTCCTCCTACAAGTGAAGTACTCGCGCAACCTATCCAACTTCACATTGGGGAATGAGCCCAACCAGACTGCAGCCGGAGTTGCTTGCATAATTAATGGCGCTTGGGCACCTGTGACTTTCGCCACTTTTAAATTATTGCTATTTATTTTTCATTAAGATAATTTATAACTTTGTTAATGACATTTAAACACCTTGTCACCATTTCCTATATGACATTGTTGTTGTTTTTTGTTGTTTTTGTATTATGCATGTACATACATATGTATATTTTGTGTGTGCGAACAGCGACAATAATGACAACAATTAATTCGTAACTATAATTTTTCGAATATAGTGCTGTTGTATTGTTGTTGTTATTATTATAATTGCAATTTTTTTTTGGCGCTCGCGACACTGTTGCATGCCTAGCGTAAATATAAAAGCAGAAAGATGTGCGATTATTGAGTGTTCCAACAACAACAACACCAGCAATTACATATTCACTAAATTGCCACGTAAGCAACAAAAACAACAACAACAAGCGAATAAATGCACACAATTAAATTATTATGTGTGAAAACAATTAATTATAGTACAACAAATACAATATGTAGTCGCGCGCATGGCAAAATATGTGGAAACACACATACATACATACGAAATGTATTTATGTACTGCTTGCCACACTCGGCGATTGAACAGCGAGAACGTGGAGCTTGAAAGCAGCTGCAGCGCGGCGAAGTGAAAATTCCAATTTGCACAGATTAATTGCGCATTATGCGATTTTCATGCCGAAATTGGTGGAGAGTGGCAAAACACGAACAAGAAGCAGATCGAAAAAGTTGCACGTGTACCTATAGCGGCAATATGTACGAGTTCGACATTGCATATACTATACGTAGTCTCAATTAAATGGTATGTAGCGGTATTTTTTTACTTTAAAAGCATGCATTGGCAACCGATTTAATGCTTATTTGTTAAAAACTTAAAGCTTTAACTGCTAATTGTCGGTGGCTGCGGCTTTAGCGGTTGACGCACTCAGCTGATTTGCTGGCACTATACGCAGCATTTTTTTGTTTCGCTACGAACGCTAAGAACGGTTAACCTAGTTATTCTAGACATATGCTTCTACATGCCAACAAATAGGCGATATATACAAATGTGCGCTTGCGTAAATGTAGGTACATATGACCTCTGATGGGTCTTATGGCGCTCGTCTAGTTGTGATAAGTGCAAACAGCTGCCGTCATTAAGTAGCGGCGCGGCAAAAACAATGCATTTTTTTCCCATTCCAGTTTTTCACTGTTTTTCCGGCTATTTCTGCACACCCATGTGGCCGCCAGTGGTCAGTGCGGTGACATTTAAACACCTAGTGTATGGCGCTCACGCGTGGCATGCAACATTTAAAAAGCATTTGCGTTAACCGTGCTTTGACCACAAGGGCGCAAATATGTACCCACACTGCCGCACTCTCATATGGTAAAGTACTTATGGTAAGTAAAGCCGCTTTGACAGAGCTACCTCTGTGGCATCAACAAAAGCTCAAGTGGCAAATAAAATCGCTCAAAATGTGCGTTTGCCGGATAATTGCTGTGGTAGTGGTGTGGTAAGGGTGGCTGGGTTTAGTTGGGCGCGCTTAGATCAAAATCAGCTGTAGTTAAAAACCATTTGATGTTTGTTAGCATCAGCGTATATAATGTTGTTGTTATTACATGTTTGCTTCCTCTGTTAGTATTTAACGCCACAAGCAACCGCTTGCCCCACTGGTCCATCGAAGTCATTAACAAGTGCATGTGCCACCAAGTTTCGTTGGCGCATGCCTACCTCACTGTACTCTCACATGAATTGCTAAACCATTCACTGTATGCGTCCCTTCAAGCTTGACGGCATTATGGCAAAAATCGTCTCTGTAAAAAGGTCACACAACACATAACTGTTGACCAAATGGCCAGCCATAAATTATTGGTCAACGTTGTTGCTCAAGTGAAGCTCTCAGACACATATACGCACCGACACATTCAAATTTAATACGGCGTTGGTGGAAAAGTTTAAAAACTGCAACAATTAATCCTTTTTTTAGTTTAAATTCTTTTTTTTAAATTAACCTCTCTTCACGCGCGTGTTGTTGTTGGAACAAATTTTCCCACATTTCATTTGTATGCACCTCCAGCACCTTCACACGTACACATATTCACATGCATGCAATTGCATGAAAGTTACTACATTGTTATTTACTCATCGGCAGGCAATGATTTTTATGAGTGTGTGCTGTTAGGGGCGGATACTGCCTACATGGCATCAAATTGAAAAATTGCATGCACTTTAGGTGAAAATATTTGCCACAAATGAAAACGACAGACGGGCATACAATTGCTTGTTGCCTTACGGAGAGGTCATTCATACATATATTATACATATGTACATATGTGCATACAAATAACACTCGTTCATGAAAGAGCCCAGTGAGTAATTTGTAGTTGAACTGGATTTTAAGCAAATTGCAATCTTCATGTTTTTTGGCGGTATATAAACAATTTGTACCGATACTAAAAAATACTTCAAACAATTTCTTCAACCTTTGGGAGAGAGAGAGAGAGCTCGTACTTAACATTACTCTCCAATTCATAATATACTTCATCTGACGAATACAATTTGATTCAGTACTGATTCTCGCATTCACTATGGGATACCTAATCTATTCAGAATCGATCGGTATCAGCTTTATGCTCGGCTCGATTTTCAACGCCCACACTGCGGATGCCTCTATGCATACTCTACGACTTAAGTAAGTGAATCAAAATGGATATCAAAATTATATCGAAATGATACTGAAAGCGTAGAACAATAAGAAATGATTTACTCACCAGGAATTACATTTCATCTTTCAAAAATGCCGCATAGGTCTCAGTAATGAATAATTCCTGTTTTTCATACCGTCTTTGACATTTGTCAAGTAGACAGATGTACAATTTTACATGACAAAACAAAGGGTTAAAGTTATGGAAACTTATTATAATGATGGTCGATCTTTAAGAATAACATATCAAAAAAATCGTGATGTTTTGGTGGAAATAATCGTCCTCATGAGTCGACAAATCAAATGTTGGTGGAAAAGTGTCAAAAACTGATTCTGTTCGGGATAGAAAAAGAACTGGCAGACCAGACTAGGGTTTTTGAAAAGCCGAACTCAATGCCATAATGTGTGAGTCCTTGAAAATTTTCGTATGACAGCCAGTAGACTTGCTCAAGGTGGTCATATAAATTTCGTAATTTTTCACATATAATTGTTAAGAGCTGTATTTTGATTAAAAATTGTGGAACCTCAAAGAATCGTATTTTTTCACTTGTTATTTAGATTTATAATGGTTTTATAAAATCGAATCCAGCATAACTAAAAATAAATGAACTCGCACCAATGTCGATTAAATATCGGGAACTCTCAACACTCGATTTTTGGAACATTAAATTCAGAATCTGTGCAGGTCCTTAAAATGCAATTTACCTATTTTGCTTGTTGGGTTGTTCACAGCACGTCCATATATTTACAAGTTCATACACATTCCATTGCAATTGTGTGTTGTTAATGGCTCGCGGTCACGCCGTTTTTGTGAAAAAAGCTCAGAAAGTATATTTCCCTATTCACCTTTCTCTTGTCTCTCACATATTGACGGAGTTGCTCATGTGCAGTCACATGCCCCCTTCTACATACCAGTATGTGTGTAGACAGACACTCGTAAGGTATTTATTGCTGCTAAAAGTGTGTAAAAATAAATGTGCTGACCATCAACTCAACTCAACGCAACTTCGCTCAACGCAGTCAAAAGGTCACATGCGCCTATATTTACGTACATGGATGCACTTATATCCAGTGCGTCGTTGTGCTGCCATTTGTACAATTCGCGTGTGTGAAAGTAAAGAATTAATAGCAATTTATTTTGCATAATATATGAAGCTGGATGTGGTGAAAAAATACTGCTGAGAAGCAAGAAGCAGAGATAAATACATATGTATATGCAAGCGGAAGTGCTAGCCAGGAGGTTTATATGCAAGCGATTCTGAATAAAAAATGGAGTACCGAACTTATGTAGTTTCTTGTGGAAAATAATAAATTTTATTGGAATTACCGTGAAGAAATTAAAATTGTTGAAAATTTACGCGCAAATAAAGTAAAAGAATATTAAATAATTATTTGTATTTATCAAGTTGGCTGATGATGAATCAATAGCTATACAAATTTATGTTTTCTATAATTTTATTCTAAAATACTGAAATTATTTTTATTTTAAACTTTAACTTTAAATCTTTTTCTATAAAAGAAGAAGATATTTGAAGATACATTTTTGGACAATCAGTGAAAAAAGAATTTAAATGTTTTCAAAGTTTGTTCAAATACATATATTTCTATGTGAAGTACAATAGAATTTTGAATTTTTTCTTAACAATTTCAAAAAAAAATTTGTTTATTGTTTTTCTCATGTATTTAATTAGATCTCTTGACCACGAAAAAAAAGTGTTTTCTCCAAAAAGTATTTTCTACAAAAAAAATTGAAACTTTTCTCTACGATGCAGAAGGATTGCACTTCAAGGATGCCTGAAATTTCTTATTACATTTGTACTTTTAACTAATGTTTTCTTTTATTTTTGACCCAAGAAGCAAGAACCAAATTTATTTATTGATTTTTTTATATTAAAAGTTTTTTTAAATTAAGTTTTTCTCCTACCTATTTTCTTAACAATTTTAAGTTTTACAATATTTTATTCATTATTATAAACGCCATTATGTTAAGTATTACATAGAATATATTTATTTTAAAACGATTAAAATCAACTCTGAATGACGACTTTGGGCGGAGACTTGCCAAATGCCAATTTATTGTTCTATTTGTATTATTTCCAATTACATTTAATTTGAATTGGTATCTTGTAATGCTTAATATTGATTTGCAATAAATTCTTAACGCTTTGGAAAAAATTTAGGTCACTTATTTGTAAATATTTTTTTTTTAATTTGGCTTATTGTCTTCTAATGCAGAATATTTATTATATTTTCAATAGAAAAATATTTTTTACATTTTTGGTTTGAATTACTGGGTCTAATAATACATTTTTTATTTTACTTTTGATAAATCTTTAGCACCTTCACTAACTGAAAAATTCATTTTATAAGTAATTTATGAAATTATTTTTCGAAAGTTATTAAAATTAATTGAAATTAATTATTGAAATTCTTTGCTTATGACCTTTTTCAGTTTAGCCTTGTTTGCGTTTTGAATTTGTATTGTTATTTTTAATAAGTTTACAAAAAATGTATAGCATTTCTTAAATTTAAGAAATTAACTTTTAGTTCGCTCTTCCATACTTTAAGTTATTTTTCAAAGCATAACACAAACACAAAAGTAAAAGAAGTAGGTGGCATAAAACACACGTAAAGGACACTTACAAAAGGTAGTTATGCAAAAACTTTTTTATGAACACTTCAAAAAACTTTTATGCATAACAAATTTTGAGCTACCAAATGTTTGAAGATTAGATTACTATTTTAAAAGTAAGTGGAGTGAGTAGCACACGGAAGCCGCTGAAGAACTAAAGTTACGGGCAACATTTTTGATATTAGTTTTCACAAACGCACAAATGCGATTCACTAGCATACAAAACCAAAAATCTAGCTAGGAAGCGAGATATACTGCGAGATATACTATACATCAAGCGCAAGCATGCCAGCTACGTACACTTAAAAACATATAAGCATTGGAGCATATAGGCCAGAGGTGTTTATGAATGTCCGCATTATTTAGCGGTGGAGTTAAAGGTATTTGTTTTTGTGCTAATAAAAATGTTAAAAATAAAAACAAGAAATTTAGTTGATGAGTGGAGTACGTATATGCAAATGTCTAAGCATGCAAGCATGAATGTATGAGGTACTTGAAGCAATATTAGCACTTTTTCACGCTTTTGCACAGAAAATATTAGCATGCTTTCAGGCGCACTAGCCTCCAGTAAATCGAATACGCATACATACCACATAATATGTGTTTATATGTATGCATATGTATGTGTGTGAGTAAGTTTTTTGTAGGTGGACCTGAACAGCATTACAGATGATGCAGATCAAACGTTAAAAGTCCATGTATACTCCAGGGAGTGAGTGTTTGCGATAAAAAATGTATAAAAAAATAGACATACAGAAAAAATGGCTTATACGAAAAAAATGTAGAAGTGGTGAAATCAGAGAAGCAGCTGAAGGTAAAAATCACAGCCAAGCGTTTATTAAAGATTTGGTTGCTCGCTGACTGCTTTTTTATTTTTGTTTGCCCTCCGTTAGTGGCTTGCATATGAATTTATTAGTTTTCTGCACATTCTCCTTGACACACACATCCAGGCATATACCTATACACCTCAAGGGGGACAAAGCAGGTTATTAGAAAAAATGATAATTGGTTGCTGGCTGCTGAGGGTGGCTGATGAAGCTCGTGGGTTTTCCGACCCACATGCTTCATATGTGCAGGCGTCTACTTTTCTTTTTGCAAGATACTTTTTTTATGTTTTTCTGTTTGGTAGCTTTTATTAAAAAACAAAGTTTGATCGGAGAAAAGCAAATCATAATTTATGACCATAACCGACGCTGATAATATCTGTGAGAGAGAGCAAACCTTAATAACTTGGGGCCAAGTAGGTGATATAGGCCTATTACTTAGAAAAATTACATGCAGCAATGAAATATATGTATATAACATTGTGCAACAAAAATCCACTTTTTCTTATTCAGGAAAAATTTCATACGCGCATATATGTGGAACTACCAATTTTATACAGTAAGGTTTCAAAGGAGTGAGTTTTCCATTTTTTTTATACCAAACACAAGAATATATATTCAGCTTTTTAAAATAAAGTTATTTCATAGCTCAAAATTCAACTATTCTTTTGCGTTTTTATAAAACAACAAGAAAACGAAGTTAAAAACTAAATAAAATAATATTTTTTAATAGTCTGGTGTATCCTCTCCTGTTTAATATCCATAGAGTTAGTAAAACAATTGAAAACTTTGAAAATGTAGTCCTTTGAAATTTTGAAGCCCTTCAAAAATGTAACCAATGGGAAAATGAAAAACTAAATATGCAGCAGTACTTTATAAAATGAATAGTTTCCCATGCATATGAAATTTTTCCTGTAAAACTTTTATTGTCGCAGAGTGTAATAGTCACCATTGCCACCTTGCATATCAATTGCGCCGGAGGTTGGCGTGGAAAAGGTTTCTTCCCTGCCGCCTACGAAGCCATTGAGTTAGTTTTTACTTATCTTTCTTTATTGCCCAACAGTGGGCGTTTTTTTGTTTTGTGGTACGCATTATTGTTGCTTACAGACTTTTTTTATTTTCTTATCAGTTCGTTGGAAAGCAGTCATTTCATACCTTATCTTAAGAGTGAGCTCTGCTTACATGTGTGTACAAGTGTGCGAGTTTGGTGCGTGTGTGTTTGTGAAATGCCCTACGCTAAGCATTCGACTTCTATTTCATAATTTCGCTTATCGTCAACTATGGCTGAGCATTGCATACATCACAACAAACAATTGAGAGTTATGACTGTGACTGACTGCTAGATAAGAGCGCCAGCCCAATACTAAAAACTACAACAAAAATATTCTTTACTATAACTATTAGAGCAGCAGAAATAGAATGGTAAGACAAAGGCTGATACGTACAAAGCGGAAGCCTGGAAAAGAAGAACAGATAGATTGCTATGCTCGGCAGCTTCAGTTACAACTACAACAGCCCTGAACGCAGCCACAGCTTCAACCACTCTTAGTATTAGTTAAACGATGAGGTGTAAGTACTAAATACATATATACTAGGGGCACATTTAATGCATATAAACTTATGTATATGGAGGCTGTGAGTAGGCTACTCAGCTACTCCTTTGATAGCAGGCTTTATTTTACTATTTCTGTCTTGTTTTTGTAATAAATTTTTTACATTAAGTTTATTTGCGTTTTTTGCTTGAACGTCAATGGTTGTTATGATGGCTAAAGTATCTTTGTTTCTGCCTCTATATTTTTAATACATTTTTTTTTCGTAGATAAAAATTGTGCAATCCACATCTTTCTAGGTTGTAAGAGGAAAATTTGTATGTGATGCAGACAATAGAAAAAAAAATATATATAATGCAGAAACAGTTTAGTTTTACTTGTTGGTGATGAACAGCTCCCATAGAACTTTAAAAATATCGGAAGTGAAAACATGTTTCTTTGTAATTTATTTTAATCAGAATTCATATTAGTTAGTTTTGAAGAAAATATGTAGTGGCTCTAATATAGAAAGTATTAATATTCCACCTATCTGATATATATCTGACAATATTTTGGATTTTATTTAACCATTAAAAATGCACGAGTGTAGAGGCGTTTCGAAAGGTTGTGAAGTAGTATGAGACCTTTCGATGACTTTGGTAAATATGGGTAAAACTGGACTACCTTCGTGCTATGCAGCGCTTGAAGCTCAGGTGGAAGTCTCATCATTAAATACCTATTATCACGTTTTTCGAGTATTGGTATTGTGGATATTATGAACATTTTTCTTCTCCATCTTAATCATGCCATGAGCCACACTCTCCATATATAAATTCCAGTCCGTCCATCTAATATTACAAGCTAGAATTCTCATTGTCTATGAGTTTGTATGATTTTTGCTTAAGTGAACGTCGTAATACAAAGTTCAGTCCGGACCGAATTTGCACTTCCTTGTTCAAATTTATATGGAATATTTTAACCTTCTTCCGACTCTTTATTCCGATACATATTTGGGTTCCCTAAAAGAATATAAAATTTCCGTCCAACTGAAAATGAAAAAAGCGCTTTTTTCTATTTTTTATTTAACCAAGCAAACTGCAGTAAAGTTTTTTGAAACTCGGTGCCAGCCAATTGGCAGTCACACAGAATCTCACCCTGTTACGACTGTTAGATTAGATTAGGTAAGATGGTTGCCCATGCGAGGACCCGCTTGGACGGATATGCAAAATTTCATTTGTTGTGATACCACTGTGAGAGTGAAAGGGAGAAAGACAGAAAATAAAGAATAGGGAGAAGTTATTTGATTTTGGAGGTTAGAAAGAAGACCGGTTGTGCGAACCGGTTTTCTACTGATGAGAGATCATTGAATCTTCGATCTCTCAAGAGTCTTTAGAAGGAACGATGAAAGACTCATTGATCTGAAATCCTTACGGAGTACATGTGAGCTTTTTCCTTCCTTTGATAAGAAAGTTAATCTCACATACCTCCACGACCTGGGTATATAACACCTGCCTATGCAGCTCGCATTGGTAGAGATCAGTCAATGACAAGACATCTTCGCAGATTTTTGGGGTTGAGCAGGTATGACACCAATGTGGGCCAGCGGACTTGAAGGGCTTTAAAGAGTCAATTTCTCAAGCCAAGCGGCTCTTTATCCAGCAAGCAGCTACGGGTGCAGGAAAGACGCACTTCTGATGCGCTTCCGTAGCTGAATTGCTTGAGCTCAAATTCGTCAAAAATTATCGAGTTTTAGAGCAAAGTGTCTTATGTGAAGATTACTTTCAGCCAGCTGTATAAGAAAACGCGCCCATAGTTCAACAGCCAGATTCGTCGTTGAGGTATTCTACGAGTGCGAAGCTCTCGAGAGAATGCGTCTGAACCTTGCTACGACTGTTACTGATATATTCTGAGACTATTACGAAAGAACCTAGAAAATATAAATATATTTTCATTTTTTTCCGTCGCATAACGCAACTCAGCTAAACCGGAATCGTTCCGATAAGGGAACCAAAACTGCTGGGAATCAGAATTTGTAGACTTACGAAAATTTAGGCATCCTGAAGGTATAAATATATATATATATATATAATTGGCGCGTACACCCTTTTTGGGTGTTTGGCCGAGCTCCTCCTTCTATTTGTGGTGTGCGTCTTGATGTTGTTCCACAAATGGAGGGACCTACAGTTTCAAGCCGACTCCGAACGGCAGATATTTTTATGAGGAGCTTTTTCATGGCAGAAATACACTCGGAGGTTTGCCATTGCCTGCCGAGGGGCGATCGCTATTAGAAACATCTTTTTCTTAATTTTGGTGTTTCACCGAGATTCGAACCAACGCTCTCTCTGTGAATTCCGAATGGTAGTCACGCACCAACCCATTCGGCTACGGCGGCCGCCTAAATATATTTATATATATACTTAAAATTTGAGAAACCATGTGTAAGTATACTAATCAACATAGGTACATACGTACAATTATCTTCATTTATTTTTTTCTAAAATTGAGTAGAGCTTCAATGCATAGTCGTCGGCATGATAAACAAGCTACTCTTACACTTAAATACTTATATATATGTATCTATATACATAATATATACAGTAATAAATATTTGCATCCTTCATTATTTATTTTCATATGCGTGCTTTAACGTTTTTTCTCCTGCCATTTTCACTGCCTAACTGAACCCCATGACTTGCTACTTCGCAATCAAGTGACTTCAATCAATTTCATTCTTCCGTACTGGCATTTTGTATGCCTTCATTCTTAAGTGGCAGTTTTTTATTGAGTTTTTTAGTTGGCTTATATATCTGGAGTTTCTGAAGAGCATATTTGTGTCTTTAATTCATATTCTCCATATGCGAATATAGGTAGAGGCGGTAGTTTGTGGAACAATGGCGTTTCTTTGTTTCTCCGTGAGGTACTTTGGCTTCTTCGCAGTAGCTTTTTTTTAGGTATAAATTAACATTGGCCATCGCGATTTTACGTTACTCGTATAAAAATGCGAATGATCATAAATCTCAGGCGCAGAAATATTAAAAAAAAATATTAATAATCGGTACAGGGTGCTGTTTTAAACATTATGTTTCAGGCTTACCAATGTTTGATAAATCAGTATTTATTGCTTTAATATTTTCTAAAATTCTTTTATGTTAGATATTGGCAAAAAAAATATTTTCCTTATTTAAACCTAGAAGGGAGCCAAGACACACTTGCAAGTGCAAAAACTGTTCGTCTTTTTGTATTTAGGTGTTAGCATTCCCTTCGCATTTGAGATTATAAGAAAATAAGAACCCAACTATTACCCAGACAACCAATTCAAAACGTCTTTAATCTGTCATGCGTCATTTAATTTTCAGCAAACGAAATTCCTTACATTTTAGGTTAACTTCTCCTACTAACTTTTGAATACTCATAAATGCA
Organism: Anastrepha obliqua; assembly: GCF_027943255.1. Taxonomy (NCBI): domain Eukaryota; kingdom Metazoa; phylum Arthropoda; class Insecta; order Diptera; family Tephritidae; genus Anastrepha; species Anastrepha obliqua. The sequence continues at coordinate 83,513,795 of NC_072892.1, forward strand.
TGTATTTTAAGTATATCTTAATAAGTAAGAAAAAACTTTGTTTGTACTCACTTGATTTGACGTGTGCGTTTGCGCACTGGGGGAATGCAGCACCTCGTGTTTCTCCAATTGCTCGCGTGTCTGGAATGTCGCCGTGCATTGTACACAGTGATAGGCGCCCATTTCGCTGCCTCCAATAGAACCAGGACTTGATGTTGAACGCGCCGCATCCAAATCATAAACAGTACTTCCACCATTATTGATGTTGCCCGCCAGTGCATGCGTCGTCGCATGTGGATGATGATGCCCATTTGTGGCCAAAGCCAGCAATTGGCTGGTGGGTGAGGTGCCTACGGATGTGGTGGACGTTAACGCGGTCGCAGCATTTCCTCCGCCTCCTATACTGCTATTGCTCAAACCATTGGTCAGACCATTTTGCTGTTGCGCTTGCATGGCAGCCATGGCAGCCATTAGTTGAGCGGCAGCGGGCAGATGTGGATGCATGCCATGTGGATGTGCTAGATGTGGCGGCAAATGTGGTAGTTGATGTTGAGCGGCAGCTGCAGCCGCTGCTGCTGCTGCTGCGGCTGTGGCAAATGGTGATGTGGCGGCGCTGAGATCGTTTGGAGATGTCGGTAAGACGATGGGCGTCGCATTCGGTATCATTTTCGATTGATGTTTACCTGGCGTGGAGTTGGGTGAGACGGGACTGTTGACGGCGGTGGTGATGGCGTTGGCACCTACTGGTGGAGCAGGTGAACGTCGCACATATTCAATACTTGTAATACTATTATTATTATTTTTAATATTGCTATCGTTGTTGTTGTTATTGTTGTTGTTGCTGCTGTTGCTATTGTGTTGAATAGGTGAATTTGTGAATTTAACAGTGCTGCTGTTGCTGTTACTGTTGCTGCTGCTGTCGTCATCGTCGTCGTTCCCCTCGTTATCATCATCAATGTCGACGGCACCCTGTTGTGAGTATGATTGTTGGTGTTTTTGATGGTATTGTTGCTGTAGGTGGCTATGTTGGTGGTTGTGGTAAACAAGGCTGGATGGAAAGTTTTCGACATTAAGTTTCTCATGCGGATGCTCGGTAGAGATGTGTTCGCGCAGAGACTGCAAAAAGATGCAATGAATATTTGAGGAGCAAGTAAGGTTGAGAAATGTGTAAGAGTACAGGTTTTTTTTGAATATTATATAAATTTTAATTTACACAGCCTCAAGTTACTATTATTACTATTCTCCGGATATCCGGGTGAATATAATATATCCAAAACCCTTATCTATTTTATTTTAGTAAAGGGAAAGGGGGCACATATTTTAACAAAAAATAATTTTTTTAATTAAAAGCTATATGTTTACTGCATCCAATATTATTTTTAAGTTAAAAACTTAAACCACATAACCCTGTGAAAAGTTTTAAGCAGAGATTTAGACAGCAGTCACTATTTACGTTAGTGCCTAATGGCGACTGATAGGTCGCTAATGAGTTATTGATGCAGTTTTTTGCATCTGCAAACAGAAGAAACAACCACAATCACTTTGTCATTTAAACCATCACATCGCTAGAAAAAACCAATGAGCTATCACTGCTATCACCTCGGTTTTATGCAGTTTGACGTTTAGCAGGAATTTTTCTAAGTACTTCCTGGGGCTCATTATAATACTGTCTTATTTTTACTTTACAACTGTACTAATCAGATCGCATATAGTTGTGCCCTTTTAACTGAAACCGGTTAATAAACTCAAGTATTTTGGGTTGTTGCTTTCCACGTAAATCGCTACCTTCCTAGTGTTCTTTTGCAGATCGGATACAAAAAGCATATCAAGAATTTATTTACTTACTTGAAATCCTAAGCGTGTTGGACACTGCGGACAATTCACCATGAAATCTGCGTGTGATGAAATCGGTCCCGGCATCGAGGTGTTTTCCTCTTCGACGTTACTGTTGCTTTTCGAACTGTTTTGATGATGAGGATGATGTAAACTCGATGCCAATGAGGGAACTTTAAAAAGATATAAAATAAAGGAATTATTTTAAAAGGTTGCAGTTAAAGTATGAAAATATATACAGTTGGAGTTAAAATTAATAAATGAAAATAAATTTATTAATAAAAAAAGTAAGGAGGTGCTGCGGTTATAGGCCATGAAAAAGAGGCAGCAGATCTTGCAAACATTAAAGAAAAACCAGAGATATCGGAATTTTTTAGGTGAAACTGCATGTTTCAACAAACTACAAAATATCGGAGGACTACATTAAATAATCGTTCTAACATATCATTATTTGTTGCAATGTTGTTTGCAAATGCACGATATCTCGATATTCATTTCTGTTGCGCAGCATTCTACGACCTGAACTATTGTGAGAGTCTCCGATAAATTGATGAAGTTTTCGCATGGATTCCTGTGTTCAAATGCATCCATATTTTGCTTCATAGTACGAGTTATAGAATTTTCGCGTGTAAGAGAATTTCTATTTTGCCCAGCAGAGTGAGCTTGTAGATTTTTGTGACGAGATCTATGCTGGCGAGAAACCTTACTTTGCTTAGCAGAGCGAAGAGGTTGTATTCTTCTGGTAGCTTTCTGTAGATATGATGCTAAATAAATTAGTACCAGTGCACGTTGTATAAAAATATTATAATATGACGCCTGTATATATTTATACCAAAAATTGTACAGAAATATGTTCCTGTTTAGAGATGAACAATCTTTTTTTGTCGTCCGGTTCAAAATGCGCTTTAGGCGGATCACAAATGTTGCTGGGGGCAATTTGTAATAATCTGGGTGTTTTTCACTTCACTTCACTTGTTCCTATGTATTCTGGCACTTTTCTTACTAATAATAATTTAAACAAATTTTACTTTATTTAAGCAAGCATTTAAGGCAATGCACTCACTTGAGAACAAAATATAACTAAAAACGATGGATTGCGGAAACGGAATAACGCCAATGTTAGCCGACATAAAGCAGAATATTTGATTTAGCTACCTGAAGCTCTTTCTTGGAAATGCGTTATCATATTGTATGAATTTGACTCAATGATTAACGACTAAGGTTGTTGCTAAGTGATTATAATATCTATTTTCAGTAGACGCTATCAAAGGCAAAAACAGTTAAAATTGTTTATCAATGCAACTAAAGCGGAACAATTATTCCTATTTTGAACTAAGTCCTTATTTACACAGGGAAACATTTGGAAGGGAAACTGTTTGTTCGTGGGAGAAGGGCGGACTGTGAAGAGAGAGGGATATCTGTTTCCAGAAATATATTAATTTTTGCTCGCGTTATACATAGTACGTTCAGGTGGGCGGACAGTCATAACTAAGCCGACTCCTCCCGTCATTTTGAACATTTTGGCGTATATTTCAATATCCATCTCGATTCTTCTATTCTGTTACATACAGCTACAGCCAAGCAATACACATTACAGTTATGTGAAAAACTTATAATGCCCTTGTGCATTCCAGAGCACGCGGGTTTAAAAATATAAGCAAATTAAATGTAAAAGATATTTTTCGAGCGATAAGTCGTTGAAGGAATTTGTGTGGCTTTGTGCTAGCAGATAGGCTGAGAATGAAGCTGGCCTGAAACGAAGAGACGAAAATACCACACACATACACACATACACATGTATTTACATTTCTTTGTATGCTTGGTAATGAGTTGAAAGGTTTTGTGTGTGGTTTGGAAGAATGAAGAAAGTTGAGTCAACCGTTGATTTCAGCATTTCAGCGTACGGTGAGCAGAGAAGTACGGGTGAGCGATGTATTAATAAGCATTTTAGTGGCTTAACTTTATCTCAGTCTGGTTGAAGTATTAATGGAAAAGAGTAGAAAAAAAACCTACGTAAATAAAATAAAATAATTTTGTTTATGTATTTTCGTCATACGCGCATTAGCTGCCTTTAAATCATCAATTCTCTGCTCGCTCAGCGAAAAATTTGTGTGTGAAAGCAACAATAGTTTGGCGATATTGAAGCAACTTTGGTTTTAGCCGCAGCGCTCACAAGTGACGGCCAGTGCTTTCAGGTATAAGTAGCGATATTTTTTTAAATATATTTTGCATACTTTCAGGCGGAAAGACTTGAAAAGGAATGGAGTTACATAACAGTTTGTGCATAATGCGGGGACAGATAGAGACATTTCTGATCGTCTTGTTACTTTGAGGCGAGAAAAGGAATGGAATTACAGAACAGTTTGGGCATCATGTGGTGAGAAGTAGATGCTTATCTTTTGATCGTTTTACATACTTTCAGGGGGATGCTTTGAAATCAAATGGAATTACACAAGAATTTGTCAAAATGAGAATAAAACAGTGCTGCCAAATCAAATCCAATGATGCATTCAATGGAAATTTTTGGTTTTATTCACTATTCGAGTAGGGGGTTGATGAATCGGAAACAGCTGTTATTGAATTGCAGTTTGTGTATAAAATGGACTTGAGTGACCTCTAATTTTTTTTCAAATCAAGCTGTTTACTTTCATGTTTTAGCAAAGAGAACACAAATTTCCTTGAACTCTACACAAACAAACTTTTGTGGACCACCCTAGTGTGCACGCACAAAACACATACAAACTTCATGCCTTAAGTACAACTGTTGCATGAAGGCAAAATTACTTATGTACGAATATGTACAGCTAACTTGTATGTTTCTATATGTGTATATATTTACTTAGTCAGACAGTTGAGGCTCTCTGCATGTTGTTTTTTATAATTTCGTCAGTATGTGTATCTGCCGTACTGATACGCATAAGTTGATGATGATCTCATCGTCAGGTCTTTGTGCTCAGGTCTCAAACAACATCAAGAAATAATAAAGAAAAAACAGCAACATGCCCACGAATAAAACCACTGACAAACGGACAAGACAGTCAAACAGTATTTATGGTAAGGAAGTTCTTACTCGCTGCCAGCGTCGACGTGAGATGCAAACTCAAGCTTGAGCAGGGCAACGATTAAATAAGGAAAAATTGCAAAACCGTAAAAGAATGCAATATAAAAAGCAAGTAAACTGCAATAACAATGTAATTAAAAATAAAAATAACAGTAGAAAACTATCAGAAAGATTGCTTTGTTCACTATGGTAACGGTAAATGGAGAGTAGGTAGAAAGTAATGCGCAGTATTGACAAAGTCGGTATTGAATCGCTTACTAGTCAGAAGATACTTTAGGTAAAATCGATTCGTTTTTGTCACGACTTGGTCAAACCGAATATTTGTAACTAAATTTTTTATATTTTTTAACACAAAGTGCAATTTATATAATCCAAAAAAAATATTGAATTATAAGTGAGGCCAAAGAATAATTTCTTGAAATTTTGCACTATGATTCCTTACTTATTTACTACTTACTCATGCTAACTGTTCCAAAGTGAGAGGAAGTTCTTACATATTACATGTATATTACATACCTATGTACCTATATACCATAAGTAGTGAGAATATAAACTACGCATATCAAATAAACGTTCTATCAACGGTCCGAATCTTGTGTGGTAAATAAAATTACCGACTTTACTTTCGATTCTTTAAAATGGTTGGAAGTTTTTTAAATGGTCGTATTTCCCCCCTTTAGGTAAATTCTCTTTTAACTAGGCACATTTCGTATTAAAATCAAATATAATTTGAAATGTTTGTCTTCCATCATTGCTGCGTGCAAAGAAGACAACAAATCAAAGTGAGTCAGTATAACTATCGGCGTGTGTATTGACTTCTGTACTATAAACTACAGCGTTAAGTTAACAGAGTTGAAGAGCGCGAGAGAGATGGAGAGTGAACGGAATGAATATGTGAGTGCCTCGCTCGCTTTGTATAAGAGCAAGCGAGCAAAAAGAAACCAAAAGCAGACATGATATGTACAATGATGGTTAACTGATTGAAGTCGGAGGGAAAACACAATACGAGAGCAAATAAAAACAAGAACAAAACATCAGTAAAAAATCGAAAAAGTAAAAATGGTGTACAAAATGGAGTTTCAAGCGCTAGAAATTGAGCTTAAGTGCTTTGAATAAAGTACCGCTGTATTGTTGACCGTAGTTTTTTTTTTTTTTTGTTATTCTGCGCTCACAATTGATACAATGCACTTTGGTGTGATTGTGTGGCTGCTGAGTAGGTATACGGCATTAATTTCAATTAAAACGAATACTTCACGTAACGAGCTGTAGTGTGCCGATGAGTAGGTATCGTTAAGCTGCATTGAGTTGCCACTTGCAAGTGCGCTTGCAGTCAGCACAGAATTCCAAGCTGTATGCAGCTGTCTGCATATATGTATGTATGTATGCTTCCTTATAAGCACGAAACATCGTGAGCTCTTATCACTTCGATCTTCGTAAGTCATTGCTTCTCTACTATTAAAAGAAATTAATTTCGTTAACGTTTTATTAAAAGTGCTATGAAGACAGAATCCCCTCTGCTTTGTTTACTTTGCCTTCTTGACGCGCTGCCTTAACAAATGTATTTCTTCAATTGCTATTCTCTCCCATATGACACAGCCAATTTGCTCGGTCTCTTATTGGCATACCTACATGCGTACATATTATATATATGTATGTTTGTGTGGAAGTGCGCACTCAAATTCCTATTTCTGTTTTTTTGTTCGTTGTTGCTATTGTCATTTGATAGTTTACCTTAATTTACCTCAATTAACCGTAGGCTGGCAGGCAGACATACAATAAAAACAACAACAGCATTGTTGATCAACGTGCGTAACAGAGGTTGAACGGGCGCAGGAATAGGCGCACACTTTCCCAGCTACATACATACCCATGCAAGATTGTGTTTATGACCATTTTGTGTACACGCAGTGTTTTGTTGTTGCATTTGCCACATCAGCAGCAGCAGCGTGTCAAAGTCCCTTTAAACGCACATGCAACATGACAGCGATATTAAATTGAAGTTTTCATTTCGTAGCGTAAATATGTATGTATGTATGAATAGGGACTTTTTTCCAATGTATTGGCAACCGCAATAATAACCAAAAATAAGAAATCAAAAATACAACGACGACAATAACAATTAAAGTAAATGATAAAAATCAACAATGATGTAGACGAAAAGATATTGTTTATACCTTTTCACATATTGACGTGCTGCTAAATGTATGTAAATAGTTTTTGCTTTCCACCAATACAGCAATAAAAGCCACAATATTATAACTATGCCGCTATAAAGTATGGTCAGTTTACTATTAAACATTAATTTGTTGCTTACGTTGGTATTGCTATTGCTTTATTGTTGTTATTGTTGTTGTCGTTGCTGGGTCGTTGATTGCATTTGAAGTGCAACGTTTACAATTACAAATGTTATTATTGCTGTGGCAATTGTTGGTCGTGTCACTACTGTTGTTGTTGTTATTGCTGTTGTTGTTGATGTTATTGTACTTGTATTTACGACTGCCCCAGTCGTTTAGCTTTCGACGATGAATGAATGAATGCAACTGTTTGTTATGGTAGCGCACATGTATTTGTATGTATGTGCCCGGCGTCATCAAAAGTTCGTTGCACGACAGCGAAGAAATTATTTTCACTTTCTTTACGAAATGCTGGAAATTGTGTATGCAATTTACGGAGCAACACAAAAATGGAAATAGCGCTTTCGCTTAATGGAAAAACTGGAAACGATGAATAATAGTGGCAAATATTTGTTTCCTATTTGCCAAGGAAAATCATTTAAAAGAAATCGAAAGAAGTGAAATAAAATGAAAGAAAGTAAAACAACAAACTTAGGAATGTATTTGTTTATTTTTTATAAAATATAATTTTACAATAAAAAAGCAGATTGATTAGGGAAAATATGCTTGAAAAATGAGCGTCAAAATGTTAGCCTAAACCATTTTTGTATGTTTGAAGAGACATAGTTTTTGAAGCTGGTGGCCACAAGAAAAGATAATTCAGTGATAATTTTTTTTTAATTTTTGCGATTCATCATGGGACCAAATAAATTTCAAAACTTTGAACTCACATTGACTAATGAACCGAAAATCTATATTAAATCTGTACTACAATGCCCTTTAACACAATTCCATTATAAATCCTCTATGGATGCATGGTACAAAGAGTGCAATCCAAGGTACTAGGAATAATATAAGTAGCGACGTGTTTGCTACGTCAAAAATACGAACATACATACATATAGAGGATTTCAAATACCCATGGTAGATGACGAAGTTAAAAATTGCAGAAAAAAATATCTCAAAAAACGGCAGATCCAGGGTATGGCCCTATTGCTACAGCTCCCTCTCGCACACACAATCGGCATATAACGTCTACAACGGAAGGATCGCTCCGCAGTAATTATAAAAACTAGGACAAAAAATGAGCCCACCCAATGAGCTAACAAACAGACAAAATAAAGAAGGATTGAAAAACTTGCTGTTAGGCTAAAAATTAGTTATAAGCGAGTCAGTAAATTAAATTAAAAAAAAAAACATCGTGATGGCAAAACACGTAATTAAAACGAGAGCAAAAATATTGGAAATTGCGCAACGAGCTAAAATTTACTTTGTTCGATTTCAATGAAACGAGCACCGATTTGAACGAAAACCTTCCTTTAGTGCAGTAATTTTAAACCCTGCGAGCGGTTATTGTTCTATAACATAACTTCTAACCACGTGTGAAAAGCATAATACTGCATTCAGCCGCAATGCAAAATAATTCCAAATGATTTTTAAGCAAAAATCTTCAACAAGTTTTGTCCAAATATTTGAGCACGTGTGTCCTGTCAGCTCTGCGTCAGTGGAGTATCATTTGTCATGTGAAGGCCTTGAACTACCCATAGCGTGTGCTTCGATTTCCGTGACTCAATTAGAAAAAAAGAAAGAAATTTAAACCAAAATTATAGCCAAGTTTATGTCAAAACGAACGTGTTGCATTAAAAAAGTAACGAAGTGTCATCTAATTTGACAAGCTGCTGTCAATGAAAAATTCTCACACAATTTAGGTGCTGACACTTAAAAATTACCTTTATTTCAACAGTTATAATGCCAGGAAGTAAATCGACGAAAGTCGACATTTTGCAAGAGACAATGGAAATACATTTCAAGTGGATTAGCAAATATACCTATGCAATGAACATATCTACTTATACGAACGAGTATGTAGCAGAAAAAATTGACAATAGCGCCACAAATTCGACTGTTTGCTCTGGCAATCAATATTGGCCGGACGCACCTGCTATTTTGACACAATTTTCATTTGGACTATGCCAAACTTTTTTCTCACCTTCGAGAGCATTTCATTTGTGTGACTTTTTTGCGTTGTATTTCTTCGAATGTGATTTTTAGCGCTTCGCTTATTTTCAGGGTAATTGGTGAAGATGGCAAACAAGCAGAAAATTTTAATATTTTGATGCATACACATACATACATACACATACATACATATGTATGCTTGAATTTAGGTGCAAAGAAAAGTCGTAATATTTTTTAAATACCAATAAAGAAATTCTGAGATTTGTCAACTTTTAAGTGCGAAGTAAATAAATTATTATTACGTATGAGGCGAGTGAGCTAGTGATGTCAAGATCGCTAATTTAATAGCGTCAAGTGAAAGTAGTAAAGTGGGCGTGCATACTAGATTAGTACGTATATTATATACGGTAATATATGAATAAATATCCAACTAAAAGTGGTCTTTGAAAAATACTTGTAAACTTTTGGAATTTAAATGAATAAACACTGAACACTTGCGCTGCAACAAACGTTCTCATGCTGGCTGCATGGCCTAATACAGGTGAGTGCGACGCAGTAGTAGATACAGCGGATAAGCTCATCAACATAAAAATACTCGCATGCGGCTAAGAATGCTAAGTGTGTGGACACTTAAGCCCCTCTGGCGGCACAGACATGTCAGCGACTAATCTCAATGTTTTCTTTTGTTTCAGGTGGGGTTTTTCATTTCGCTATTTCAATGAATTTATGCTGACGTAGCTATCCAACCTATTTAATTTGCTTTTAGTTTCTTTTCCTCTTCTTATTTTCGGTTAAAGCTTAAGCAAATAATCCCCTCACTAGATACGTATGAATGTCTTTAGTTCCAATTCATCGTCTCAGTCACATTCCGTTTGTTTGCCATATTTTATTTGTGTGGGCTACAATAAATGCGATCGTAAAGGTGCCAGTTTTATGAGCCACACGGGCAAAAACGAGGCTATGAGCACCGAAAACAGCACCGGCAACAGCACCACGGATAGTGGGATAGTGGGTGTTGTTGCGGACAAGTGTCCCCAAGACAACTGTCTACAAGAAGCGTGTATCGGCGCTGAAAAAAAGTTACCCTGGGAGAGTTAAACGATCGTCCGCCATCAAATCTCTTGCGGTCATGTTTAACAAGCAACGGTATTTTGGGAAATTATGAGCGAAATAAAAGCATTAAACAGAGGAAAAGCATTAAACAATAAAATATATAAGCAATTAAAAAAAAAAACATTTTATTTCTTTTAAATAAACAAGTTTTTGATGTGCTGATTTTTTAATTTTTGGCTTTTTTTGTACTTTTCTTCATAAAGCGGACTAAAAGCTTAAATGTGTTTTTCTGCGCGCAACGCAGGAATTTGCTTCTCCCTAATGTGTGTGACATATACGATAATTGAATTTGACATTTGTTCATTAGTGAAGAAGCGTGGTTAATAAGCAGATATTACCAAGGGCAAAAACAACGAAAATTTATTTAAATAATAAATTGGCTTGTTAGCGTTAACAGCTTTCGACGAGCAAGTAATTTTCCTTGTGAATTGGGACAAACTAGTAATTTAATTTTCGCTTGGTTCGAGGCTTTTGTTTTTGTTTTCTTTCCCAACTTTCCTAAGGAATTTTTTTCCGTTTCTTTTCGATTCTAATTTATTTTTTAGAAGTATTGTACAATTTTATTTATAATTTAACTTGTTTTGAAAAAACATTTTACATATAATCGCTAATCGCTCTCAACAAGGTCTTCTACCGTTGTGCGTTTTTAACCGTCTTCGAGAAGAATTCAGTCGAATTATGCTGGATGTATCGTTGTCATGATTTTTTAGCCGTTGTTTGTGAGCTATGGCAAATTGTTTCGTTACTTCAGTCACAGTTGGTATGGCAGGATTTTGTTTTGCAGACGTTGGGTAGAGGTGATGTACTTTTGGCTAGTGCATGTCCAAAATTTATACCGTAAGCCAAAACCGGCCAATGAGCTAAAATAGTTTATTTAATTTCAAGTCAAGCTCTACTCGCTTTTTCTTTACATGGAATACGAAAAACATATTTTAGTCATTCATAATTTTTAACTAAACTTTAAAACTTTTACGGGATATTAAAATCTAATGATTACAAATATTTTTGAAATGGGTTTATGAGGAAAAACTTCATTTTAAAGCAATCGCCAGCTTTCACCCTTCGCTAGCGCCAGGAAAGATTTACCACAATAACATAAATTATCTGAAAGGCTTAGAGTATCTTTTTGAAAGCTTTTAATTTAATACAATTTAGTCTTAATATATCAAAAGAGGGTGTAGTTTTATCTGATTTTAATAGTATTTGTGAGGTAGAAAGCGAAACAGGAGTCAAGTTTTATTGAGTCGTTAGCGAGACTCAAACTGAAAGTAGACGTAGCACCTCCCATTTCGCAAAATTTTACTGGAGTTGTATTGTTTTTCTTAGATTCATTATTTATACCAAATTTAAGTAATTTTGCGTAATTTATAACAGAGAAATTACATTTTTCCTTTTTTGAAAATTATTGTTATAGGTGGGCGGTGGGTGTGTGCCTAATGGCCGACACTTCGATCTAAAAGACTTGTATGCCCTACTACATGTTTTAGAAGTTGTTAGTGCTAGTCCCATTTATGTCCCATCAAATACTTTACAGTTGGAAAGGCAATACTGAAATAAAAGTATCGAAGTTATAGTTGTACAAAAAAAATTTAAATTTTGAAAGTAAAAAGTAAAATTATCCAAAACTCCGGCAATAAGCTTCAATTAAAGTTTAATTTGTGAAACACTTGTTTAAATGAAAGCTCTAGGAGCTCTTGATGAAACCTACTGTAGAATTTCACGAAATCAAAGCTTCCGCTAAGAAACTTGAAAAGCACAAATAATATCATATATCATCATTTTATTGCTTTACTTTTTCAAAGATACCTTCGATAGCCCGATCCACACAAATTAAGTGCAAAAAACGAACAAAATTTATGTATTTTCCATCATGAATCATAAATTTCAATTGAGCGCTATGTACGCAGTGTCCAAATATTTCAAGTCTTATCAATCATGCCCAATTGATTTGCATGAGTAAATGTGAACGTGTGTATAATTTGAATGAAATTGACGTTAAATATGAAGCAAAACGTCGATCAAAGAAGTGGAGTGGGGCGTAGCGGTGAATGAACAAACATTTTAGTGCATGTGATGAATTTTTTCGATCCAATTATTTGCCAAATACGACAATTATTCATCACATCCATATGCTTATATAAATGTATGTTGAACAAAGTTGGGATATTATAAACATTGAATAATGGAAATCGAGTATTCAGCTGAGACGGTGACCTCAAATAGGCGCCCAAGCCAGAGACTCAACTCCCTTTAACTATTTTTTGTGAAGCGCCAAATAAATAAAACAAGAATTGAAACATGAAATCGTAGTTGGTAAGATAAGTGCGGAAACTCGAGAAAATGTACTAACAATTGGTTTGGCTGCTTTGAAACTAGCCCTGAAAGGCATTTGGACGAAAGTTCAAAAAAAAGTCATTCCGTGTTTAATAGCATGTTCCACTTTTCCCAACAAAAAAAATTCCTTAAAATTCCAATTAAATAAAATTCCAATGTCAGATGGGTGGTCTATGTACTATGCTTAAAACTACCTTGCAGGGAAAAGCCCCGCTAATACAGAAAGATTCATGGTGAAAAGATTTTTACAGGTATGGCCAATATCAGACCAGCTCTTGGCGAATTCGACAGAATCAGCTGATGGGCTGACGTAACAGGGAATGTGTTTACAAAAAAACTGAAATTGTGTTGGTGATATGCGATAAAAGCAACACAGCCAGACACATTTTGAGCGATGGAATCCTTTATTTTGACTTTTACATGTTTGTCGGTTTGTATACTGCCTATTTAATTATAAATTTTCCGTTCGCAAATTTTACTGCAAGAAAGTAAACTGCACGATAGATCTTTTCAGGTCGCAGTGCACAAAAACAAAACAGCCAATCAATGGTAATGGAACGGAGGTCTTGGCAGCCAGTTTTCTCAATGAAAATAATTTGTAAATTTTTTCACACTTAATTTATAATAAATAAATAATTAGTAAAATATAAAAAAATTACAACATGATTAATTATTAAAATTTTTGTTTTCTCACGCTAACTGTAGCGTTTTAAATAAGTTGTTGGTTTATTACTTTCTCATTGAGCTCAAGTCAAATTATATAATTTATTGACAAGTTTCTCTTATTACTTAAGATGCTGTTTTTCTAAAGCTTCAAAAAAATATGTGTATATATGCATGCCTCTATGTAGGTATGTACAATTCATATATTGTTAACAAATAGTCAAATATCATTGCTTATTCAGCGTATAAGACTTTATTCAAAATTGATTGAGCTAAATGAGCGGCTGACACATTTACCCGAGTGCTATAAATTAATGAAGAAAACATAAATACATGTGTACGCATACATAAATGTGTATGTATGTATTTACATATGTAAATATGTTTGTGCATATAGGTACTACATAGAATAATTAATAAACAGAAAAAACAGCGGCAAAGTATATAAAAAAAATTGTTAAAAAAGAAAGGTGTATGTTTTGTAAGAAGCCGATGTCAGAGGCATGCAACAAATTAGTACGCAAACCAGGAAATGAAATATTTATAAGGAGTTTCGATAAATTATGATCCGGGAAAAACTTGTGTACTTAATATTATTGAAGCGCATACATCAAAAATTTATCAACCTAACCATACTCGTGTATGCACATACGTACGCACGCTCATCCATACATACAATCATACTTTTAAATCAACTTTAGTTCTCTCGCACATGTGACAGTTGCTTAGCAACCGTATTTGAAGATCATCAACGAGAGCGACAGTTGGCGATATAAGTCCTACATGCGAAAGTACTCGATTGTAGGAATGATACACATACATTTGCGTACAAGTATGTGAATACGTATGAGAAAGTACAACACGTGTATGTCTATAAATTTTATTAAAGAAAATTGTTTATGCTATTTAGCAAATGTCATAAAGCGTAATGTGCGGGCCAGCAATTAACCTGATTATGCAATGAAAAGCACCAAACAGTTCTTCAATGAGGTCTACTAACCGCAGCCGCCAGGCGATATGTGGAGCGTTAAAACGGCCAAGACGCAGAGGTGAAATGAGGTGGCATGACAGCGCTTTAATTACACCTTCGTTGTTGACAATTTAAGTTCGGTGGGTGGTAAAAAAAATTTAGGTAATACATGTTTAATATATTTTTATTAAGCACAAAGAAGTTTCGGGAAATACGAGTATATAGAACGGCTAGTATGACAAGGTCTTATTGGAAGGCACTAAAAATGTACTTCAATATATACTGAATAGAGTTGTGAAACTAGGAAACTTGAGCTCTATAGCTACTGAGGGTCTTCAAAGACGGTACGGGAGAAGGAGAGAGCTGGCTGTGCCTAAAGTTTGCTTCAATAGCTTTGAACCTCTTCGGACAATAAGTAAAGATGCTTAAGCCACAACCGTCAATGAATTTATTGATGGGAATGCATGTACATATGATTTCCCAAAGGAATGGTTATGTGGCTGAAGACTCTCCACTATGTAGTACGTGTAGCTATAATCCTCTTTGGTTGTTAGATCTTTCAGTTTACAGTAGTAGCTTATTTGTGATTTCCTACTACCACCTAAAAATATGACCACGCAGAGCGTCGGGCCTGACAAATAGGAGAGAAACGAAGCACGAGAGCTAGAAAGGGACTCTGAAAATCGTTCTCTTAACAATTCGTCTGCGGCTGAAGGTGGCTCAAGTGATTAGACTTCGAGACCTCACATACTATTCCCTGTAGTTTGCTGGAATTGGTTTGTAAGTGTGTGAATCTTCAGCACCAAGGTACATATGTGTGTACATGTTTTAAATCACACGACATGATTTTTCTCCACTTTTTTTCAAAAAAAAAAAAAAAAACAAAAAAAAGCATTTTCTTTTAAACTATTAAATATAAAAACATCATCTCACTTCAAATAGTATACACTTTTTGTCATTGTTACGCCATTCTCCGCGTGGACCTCATAGCGTACAAATATTTTATTATCACTTCAAATGTGCATGACACAAAATGTACAATATGTAAGTATGTGCATGCTCGACTTCTTCTCAGTCACGCCTCATGTGATTTCTCACCGAACGCTCAAATTAGTGTATAGTAAGTGTTATGAATTATTGAATCGCTGCGTTAACCAAACATTTATAATAAATAATTTATGAAGAGAAAGTGTTGAAATGTTTAATTTTGCAAGGTAGAAATTGGCAAAAAAATATAGTAATCTAGTCTAAAAAAATCTGCAAAGCTAGTCTAGAAAGATTGAATTCGCTTCACCTTCAGTTTTTATAAGAATTTTTACAGTTGAAATGTAAATTCTTTGGCTCGTGTTCAAATCCTCTGAATTTATGAAAACTGTATTTGCAAGGCTCGACTTGTAACCGTTTTTTGCAATTAGTACAGATGAGCTGAGTCGATATTTTTAAGAATTTACCGACACCGATTTAAAATTATCCAATATTTTCGATACTCGGTCCGTAATGTTTGGATTTCTAGCAAGGTCGTAAAATAGCCAAAAATAGGACAAACAATTTAAAAGCAAAAAACGAAAATTAAACGATAGGATAGGACTGCTCAAATATAAATTCAAATTAAATTTGCCGTTGCCTGTTAGCTGTACACCAGCGTAAAACTTCGACTGATAAACTGGACCTTAATCAATTATGGGCCCTGTACAAGTTACAGTGGCCGACATAACTATGCATACCCTACCTAAGGGAAAATTCAAACACAAATATTTTTTTTCGATTATATCATTTAAATTTCGTTTAACTTATTTATTTATTTATAATATAGTAACATTATAAAAACACAAATCAAAATATTTCAATTCCAAAAACAAAATATTATTTTCATATTTTTTTTTATAAATGCCCAGAAACTTGTAGCGAGAAAATTTGCGTACCCTTGTACCCTACTAGTAATAGTAAAAGTAATAACGTTATGCAAATGACTCAATACTTAGTGTTGTCGCCTTTTGCGTTAATTACAGCCAAAAGGCGGCGTGGCATACTGTGAACTAATCTCTTAAGAAGCTCTTCAGGTATTTTATTCCAGGTCTCTTGCAGTTTCTGAAAAAATTCTGCTTTCTTTGAGCGGCAACTTGATCGATCGATTTTTTCGTCTAAATATTGCCATAAGTGCTCGATAGGATTTAAGTCGAGACTTTGAGCGAGCCATTCTAAAAGCTCTATTGAGTTTTGTCTAAAGTATTCCTTTGCTACGCGACTGGTATGTTTGGGGTCGTTGTCTTGTTGATAGATGAAATTGTGTCCAAGACCCATTCTTCGTGACGAGGGCTCTAGGAATGTGCTTAGCATATTGACGTAGGACTCCCCAGTCATTTTTCCTTCAATATGTACCAGATCTGATATACCGCTATAGGAAAAAGATCCCCAGATCAGCACACTTCCACCGTCAAACTTAATTGTGCTTTGCAGGCGCTTAGATTGGAGCCTCTCTTTACTTTTTCGCCACACTTTTTCTCTTCTTTTTGTATTTTTAAACTCAAACTTACTCTCATCGCTCCATATAACCCTCTCCCAGAAACTCAATGGCATATTGAAGTACTTTTTGGTAAATGCTAGTCGCGCTTTCATGTTTTTATTGCTGATGAAAGGTTTCCTGATCTTGTAATGACTAGAAAACCCCTCTTCAGGAATTCTCCGCTGAATTGTTCGCTCGCTTACATTAATTTGAAGATTTTCTTTAATAAACCTTGCCGAAGTTTTCGGCTCTTTCTTAATTTCCCTTACTATTTGCGTGTCATCGCGAGAATTGGTTACCCTTGGCCGACCTGTTCTTGGAGCGCTCGCAAAGCCGCCACTTTTTTTTAACTTATTATAACTCTCTGGATTGTTGACTTGCATCTATTATATTTTTTAGCAATTTTGCCATACCCCATTCCATTTTTGTGGTCCTGAACAATTAGTTTTCTTAAATCAATGCTTATTTCCTTCGGCTTAGGCATTGCAATATGCTAAAAGTATATTTGTTGTAAAATACAAGGTAAAATAAACATCAAAAGATTGTTTCCATTACCTTTCCACTGCGAATTTGGGAAATATTTAAAACGAAGGACAACACATGGGGATATTTTAGTGCTATGCACACTTACATATGTCGAATCCGAAAAGCTACTGAGACCCAATTAGTGAAAATTGTTGTGCCATGTGAAAAGATAACGGCACATTTTTAACGGCGCTGGTTTGCTAGCACACACTTAGAAAAATAATGTGTACAATCTTAAACTCGAGGAGCAGCTTACGGACTTATTTCCATAACAAAATATTTCTTCCAGGGGTATTCATAGTTATGTCGGCCACTGTATATACATAGAATAAGAAAATTCGATTACGTAAAGGATATCTATAAAAACCCTACAAAATTTTAATTACATACATACATATGTACATACATATATACTTACAATATTGACGTTAGTAAATAGGGAGTGTGACAAGCTATTTTCTGGATTACTTTTAGGAAATTTTCGAAAAAAAAGCGATAGCGAAGAATCAATAGGTAAGCACTGCTCTAAAATTTTGAAATTCAATATCGAAATGCAAAAATATCGTAAGTATCACTTACATTACACTCACGCAAATTTTACGCAAATATTTATTAATGCCAGCAAATATAATAATAACGCGAAAGGCGTAATAGTAATAGTAAGTAAATTTCACTGGTAAAACATAAACGCACTCACATCAACATCCAAGTGCATGAAATTAAGCCATAAATTAAAGCACTTAATTACGAACATTACTATTGAAAATTAAAGCATTTGCATAAATAATAAAATTATGATGATGTGTTTTTTTCGTACGCTCGTTTGCGTTTGTTGCAAATGGAAAGTGGCGCACGCCGCGAAAGCAGCAGCAAAGACACCAACACCGACGGCTGCAATTTGCGTGTGACTATTAGCGTTTCTGCACAAAGAGTACATACAGATATTTGTAAAAATCCCACAAATAAAAGCAAACAAACAAACGAACTCGTGCGCCTATTTGCCCATCTGCATATGTACATATGAATGTAGGTATGTAGGTACACATGTAACTCGCAAAATTGCATTTACGAAATGTGCATTTGAAAATTGCAATTTGTTAAAAACTAATGGAGCAGCAGCGACGCTTGAATAATTACAACTGATTGCTGGTGTTTCGGTCTCCCTGTGTAAGTGTGTGTGTGCTTGCCTAGAGAGAGTAGAGATTTGATTTATTGGCACATAATTCATTGAGCTTCACCTTTGTGTTTATTTGTTTATTATTTATACGCTTGAGTCATAAACAAAGCGGAAATTGCAATACCTGTGAGAAAAAGCGAATTACTAGGTAGGCCTATACTTTTGTTTACGGACATGCAGACGTACTGTACATACAACACAATTCCATAAACAATCGTTCGATATGTGCTTTATAGTGCACCATTATTACGTATATTAATTTATGTGTGGGGAAATGCCAGGAAGTTTGTTTATTTGTGCGTAAAATTGTGAGGAACGGGTGTGCGGTGGATATGAAAATAAACAATGAACTTGTAAAAGTTCGTTTAAAATTGCAGCACGTTGCGGTTAAGCAAAAACAAAAAAACGGGAGTCTCGCTTTTCTAATGAGAAGGTGCTACAAAACATCAAAACATTTCGTGTGTGTAGTTGTTGTAGTTCTTTTTTCTGAACGGTGCAAAGTGCGTGGCGACGGAAATTGTCGCACATAATTCACCAATAAGGTGCGAATTGATCTCTAGCAAAGCATTAGTGCTTAAGTACAAAAAATGATGGAAGCGACACAATTTGTGTGCTCGAGATGAAAGAGGCGATACATTGGCGACATCGAAATGGGCAATATACAGTGGGTTATTAGCTATTAAATGTGAAATAAATATAATGAAATTAATTTCCATAAGTTTTGAGTCTGAAATAAAGGAGCACGGAAAGCATTAAAATGAAGTATGCACAGAATAATGCTTAAATTTGGCAAATAATATTTAATGAAGTTAATTAGAACAGTACACTAGAGTACATAACAGCCAATGAAAATAAAAATGCGATGAAATGAAAAACGAAAAAAATGAAGAAATAAAAATATGTCCCATTTCGAAAGCATCTGAAGAATATATTTTTTTTGAAAAAATTCGCGCTCGCAACAGCAAAGCAAAATGAGTCCATATACATTTATCGCTCAGTAGTGTTGTTTTTTTTATTTTTAATATATTATATTATAAAAGAACTATCACTAAATCGCGCCGTAAGACAAGCAAAAATAGTTGGCAAATTCGCCCCAAAAGTCATGTTTTTTTGAAGCATTTTATTTCGAGATTTTTTTTTTACATTTTTTTTTAATTCATATAGAAAATATGACATTAATAAACAAAACAATGTTTGGCTTTTTGTATTCAGGTCACTGACGCTGATGCTACAATGCCCGCCGATTGAGAAGCCCCTCCGCGACCTTCCTGGAAGAATTGAGTGTACATCCGCCATTTTAAATGATTAAAAAAAAAAAAAAATTATATTATTTTAATGTATAAATAAACTGTATGCCAATTTTGAAAAAAATATATTGACTTCTTCATTTTAAATAATTTTAATGAAAATCAGTGAAAATATGGCCGTTTACACGTATCTGTCCCCTTAAATAATTAGAAATTTTGGTGAAAATTTGCGGAATTTTTATAATTTTTGCACAAAGTTCGAAAAAACGGTTTACACGGTTTTTGTTGCATAATGAGTTTAACATTTATACGAAACTATTAGAGAGTAAATAAACAAAAGTTAAATAGCGAAAATTGGTCAAATCGGTCATTTGTGTGGAAAAACATAAATTTTGATTAAAAAATTAAATCGTACCGCGTTTTTGGTTTAGATGAATCCATTGAATGCAAGCTGTAAATGAAACTTTTTCTTAACCCAACCTCACAGAAAACAGCACACTATTCGCCTACGCAAAGCGTACCACATATGTACGTACCTACATACATATGTATGTATGTATGTATGTATGTATGACTACTTTGGCGGTATATAGGTAGTTTGCCACCTATTTGAAAGCATGTGAAAAGTGTAAGCATGTATTTCGATATGTACCTACATTTATATGTAGTGCGACGACCAACTTGTATACTCATAAATACGCTCGAATTTCAGCACAAAATATAAGCTATGATACTTTGTTGTTGTCGTCTGTGCAATTTGGCGCGTCTCCTGAGAATGCATAAATTTTCTTTGCTTAAATTTTTGCTTTGATTTCGCTTATTTGTGTATTTTATCAAAAGAGTGCTTCTGATTTTTTTGCTTTTTTTGTCTTTTTTTTACTAAATTTTCTTTGTTCTCTAATATACTAAGCATTTTCTAAACTTTGTATTGTTGGGCGTAAGCCATGCTATAATTTTTAACGAATTTATTATAATAGCTTTTACGATCTAATAAAGGTGTGTATAGAAAATGTGATGTGGGCGGCGGTGGATAAGGTGGCAGCGGCGGAAAGCTGATGGGGTTCGGTCGCGCGCTACCTTTGTTAAAAAAAAAATTATTTGAAATATGCGATATTATTTACGATCGTACGCGTTCGAACAGGTGAATGGCGGCAAAAATGAAATGGTGTGCACCATAAAGCATATTTTTTAAAAGGAAATTCTGCCAGAGGTGACATTGAAAACAATTTTTTTATAGGCTTAAGTAAGCATCACCTCAGTAGCTTGTGGGAAGATGTAATAAACTTTTATATATAATATGAAAAGAAGTAAATACTTGCAGTAAGAATTCATGAAAATAAAAAATGTGGGAGGTATTGTATTTATTCAAGGTGGTTTGAATGCTTGATTGCAAATATATATGTATGCATGTATGAATTAATGATATTTTATTTCTTTTCATTTTCCCTTAGTATGTCATTTTGTCGACACCAATATGTTGTAATGCAGGCCAATCGGGATGCGCACACATTTTGTCTTCGCTACCATTTTAATTTTTGCCATATATAGAACTCCCGGAGACTATTAAAATTTGCATCCATTTCAGGCGGCGAAGCAAAACGGTTCACACAAAGTCATGGAAGCAAAAAGGAAGCGGCAAACCGTTAAGCAAGTAAATGCTATACTTACAAGTATTATACATATGGAAAAAAATTAAGCCAACCAAAAAAAAACAAATTCAATACATGCAAAAATACGAGCAATAAAAAAATTTAGCTGGCAATCAACAAACAGCAACTGGCGGCAGTCAGCAACAGCGCCGTTTTAGTCTCAGTATTAGCCTCCGCTACTCAGCTGTACAGCTACAAAGGGCACAGAAAATGTGCATTTCTCATGCAGAACATCATGAATGCAGATTTCTATATTTAGTATTTAGTATGTAACGGCAAGTAAAATGCTGAGAACTAGCGGCAGATTGACTGCGTGATGCACCTTTTGAAAATGGAGCTGATGGCGAACGTAATGTTGCTACCTAAAGTAAATGTGTAAATACGAGTATGTTGGATGTAATTCAAGCATGCAATGGACACAGTAAACGGACAGACAGCAGGATGGATGAACAGCATGCAAAAACAAAAGGAGGTAAAAGTTGGTTAAGGGAACAGCTATAAAGAGTAACCAAGACACACTTTGAGCTACATATTTGCATATACATACACACATACATATAAGAGTGGCCGTAAAATTCGAATACTATGTTGTGAACTATAAGAAAATATCCCAGTGGGAAACGGTGATGGCTGCCGATGTGTTAGGTAAACTTGATAGTTCATCTGCTGCTGGGCATCAAACCCTGAAGGAAACACTCGGTAGTTGAATGGAAAACTACTCACTCTCCAATAGAGTGCGCTTTACGAGCACCAACCTGTTCTATAAATTATTCCCCACTTTAAAGTGCGCTTTGACTCTTTTTGTTCTCTCAGCCATCCATCAAACAAAAATCTGTTCATTGCGAAACTATGGCAGCACACGAGTAGTTTATTTGAAAATTACAATTTGGATTAAAATTTACTAACGGCGGTTTTCTCTGTGTAAGCAAATTCTAAATTCCAAAAAAAAAAAAAAAACTTGGTAAACAACTTCCAAAATGTGCGCCTAGATGTTGTTTTAAAATAATTTGAAAATTTCGATTCTTTCAGGTTTGACTATTTTCATTCAAAATATGACTCTTCAGAATTATATGTGAAAACAGACATCATTTAAATGCCCATATGGTATTCTCAACCGAATGCCCAGTTTTTTTTATCTGCCAGTTCTTTTTCTATCCTCGAAGGAGCCTGTTTCTTGAATTTTTTTCACCAACCTTTGAATGGTTGACTCATTTGGACGTTTATTTTCACCAAAAAATCTACGAATTTTGCGATATGTTGGTCTTAAAGATCGACTATTTTCTTAAGTTTCAATAATTTTAACGCGTTGTTTTGTCATGTAAAATTGTACATATGTCTACTTGACAAATGTCAAAATTGACATAAAAAAGATGACTAGGAATTATTCACTACTGACATCTACGCGTCACTTTTCAAAGACCTATCAGCCTGAACTGAAAAGAACGAAAATGTGTTTATTGTGTCGATAAATCGGCCTATAAAATCAGAGGTTAGTTGAGAAAACGTTCTTTAAGATATTCTTTTACGATTAAAATATATTTTTATGCTTCGAAACTTCGTAAACATAGTACGTATAGTTGAAAATTCGCTTTCAACGAAAATTTTAACTTTAAAATTTCAACGACAAATTACCTCTTCCCTTCCATTGGAATGCCTGTTTTCGCTCAAAACTTTTTCATGCATTTTTTTGTATTTGAAGAAATTAAAGCACTACCCGTTTTCCTAATGGGAGGCTTTCCGAGCCTAATGCATACATGCATGTTGCCGCACATGTCCATTGCTTATAGTTGACTTTGTTCTTTCCTAATGTCTTTCAGCCTCTTCATCTCAAGTAAGTTTTCTCAAGCTGTGCCGTTTTACAATATGTTACCTAAGTCACCTTTTATTTCAATTGTTAAGGTACATTGCATTAAATATATAGCCCAGCAGAAACGAAAATGCCACTTGAGAGCCGCCATCTAACAGCCACAACAACAAAAATATATAAGCAGGTAGGTAAACTCAAGCAGTGATATTACAAGTATGCCTAAATTTAGCCTATGGGCAGAAGAGGCGTGTGCATACATTATTGATGCGGGCTTCACTACAATCTTCTTCATTGTATTTGTTTGTTTGCATTGGCATTTGACTTTGAATAGTAAAGCAAACTCTTGATGCACATATGCGTGTGTGGACGCACCTACAGGCACGCAACCAGGATTTTTTGGGTGGGGGTTTTGTATGAAATTCTTTGAGTGTTCTAAAAAATAAAAATTAGTAGTAAGACAAAGAAAAGGTTTTGTTTTCAAGTACGCAAACTATGAAATAGCGTGAAAAAACTATAATTTGATTTCGACTCTTCGCTAATTTTTCAAAAAACTCTTTACAACGTAGGCATTTTATTTCTATATAGTAGATGCATATAAAGATGTGCTGCCCCATTCAACTGCTCTTGTGGCATCGTACCACTTAAATACGAGGCTGTTCACATGATAAGTTTTATGTGTTAAATTTCTTTTCAGAGCCGTTAGAAGAAAATTGTTTTTGCCAATAATTTATTGACTTTAAGAAAAGTATTATTAAAAAAATCTCTCTCAATAGTAGTTGTCAAGTAATAAGTTTTGATTTCCTTGATTAAGGCTGTAGAGAAAAATATTATATTAAGATAAAATACCTTCAGGTTGTTAACTGTTATTTGCTTTATTTGTATTTATTCATTCTTTACAATTACATATATCAAAAATTTGATTGTGCACAGAGTCGTAAAGCCATTTAAGGTAGTTCACAGAAATCATGGACCAAGTTGCTTTAATCGCATAAATTAATACAACTATTATACATCTGAATTTGAACCCCAAAATCCCCCTTTAGTTGCGCGCATGTGCACCTACCTAGTGAAATGTTTAAATAGTAGGTATCGTCATACCTAAGCATCTGTGGTGGCATAAATACATACAAATGTGCATATGTTGGTCATATGTTCCCTCCTTTGAGTGTTCAAGTGCTCAAGGTGAGCGTAATTTTTTTGAAGTGGAGTTCCTTAGTTCGTAAATGTAAAATGAGAATTAATACCTAGATAATGAGTACAAAGATATGGCAAAAAGAGGAACAATAAAGGAAAATGTCGACATTAATGGATTTTCTAGGTGAGTTTCAATGCTATCGTACATATAAGGGCATCCATTTCTAAATACTGTATATTTCTACATATATTAAGGCCTGTGCGAAAGGGATAAATTCTTGTAAATATACTATACTAAGTCAAAATTAATATTCAGCCTTATCATGACTTTCACCCAGAAAAAAATTCACGGGGAAAATTTTGTACAGAGCCCGCCATCTATCGTTACGGATTTGAACTAGGTATTATTTGAAGAATGGTAACACTTAGCTGTCATCTGATTTGACAGAAAATTAGTTTTATTTTTCCGCTGAACGAAAATGGTTGTGTATACGCTCAAAGAACGCTGGGAAATATTGCGACATTACTTTGAAAATCATGGTAATGTTGCAGAATGTGTACGAAAATTACGTACGGCAATGGGAAGAAGAAAAGCACCGAATGAAGCGTATGTGCGTTACTTTGTGAAAAAAGTAAGAGAAACTGGGTTGCTTATTGACAAACAAACGCGTGACCGACCAAAAACCGTGCGTACACCCGAAAATATTGCTGCTGTGGCCGAGAGTGTTCGTGAATTACCAGGAACATCAGTTCACCGTTGTTCTCAGCAATTCGACATTTCGGAGACATCATTGAGACGAATTTTGCGTAAAGACCGTGGTGTGACGCTGTAGAAAGTCCAATTGGTTCGGCAGCTGAAGCAAACCGACCACCCAATGCGTTTTCGCTTCGCTTCATGGGCTTGATGCACTGAAGACCAACATACGCGATGTCATAGCTGAAATACAGCCGCATACAATCGAAAATGTGTTGAAAAATTGAACCGATCGTATGGGATGGTGCATGGCTAGCCGAGGCAGCCATATGAATGAAGTTGTGTTCCATCATTAACCGGAAGGATTCTACTTCAAAATAAAAAAAACAGTTTGGAAAAATATTGAGTAGTTTCTTTTTTATAGCATTTTTAATTCCGTAAAGTTATATGGCGGACCCTGTATTAGTCCAATTCTGAATAAAAACTCTTTCAGAGTTATCTATCTTTTATCTTTCCTCCGATCACAAACGAAGTTCGAAAAGGTGAAAGTGTATTTCGAGAAAAAAGCCGATAACACGAAGGATGTCAAAAAGAGAGAGAATAAGTTGAGTTATTTCGGGAGATGTTTCGCCAAATGTTTTTAAGGAAGCTGGTTGAAAAATGTTTGTTACTTTCTTTTAAAATTGAATCGCTTAAAATAGAACAAATAAACAAAAGATTCAAATTCTTCTAGAGCTAAAAATAAAAAATAGTTTAAAAAAACTAAAAAACACGCTTTTATTGCTAATCGAACTAAAAAGTATAAAATACATTTTAATGACAAAGGGACCTGTAATGAAGTAATAGCAAATCGAATTAAAATTTATTTTCTACTTTTTAGTTCGATTAGCAATAAAAGCGTGTTTTTTAGTTTTTTTAAACTATTTTTTATTTTCTACTTTTTAATTCGATTAGCAAAATAGCGTGTTTTTTAGTTTTTTTTTAAACTATTTTTTATTATGAATGAAAATTATTGTTCGCATTGCAGTCAGTGAATTAATGATTCGATGTGTTATATTTAATTCCTTTCTTATCGACCGTGAGTCTAAAGCTATGCTGTTATCGGCCGTGATAAAGAAGTAATCGCTCACAGTAAAAAAAAGAAAATATTAATCCTGGCAATCCTAATAAGGATAATGGAAAACTTTTATCAAATTATTGCATTGTCATCGGTCCTTGATAGGTGTGCAAAATTTCAAGTCGATCAGATTCTTAGAAGCCAGTGAAAATTAAGCTCAAAGATTCCGTTATATACATACATACATACACACATAGATACATACATACAACCCGACCTAATAAAAGTGTGTTAAAAACCAGACCAGCTATTTCACATTTAACGCGGTATTAATAAAGAAAATGAAAAAGTAACTAAGTGGAAGAAGGTATTAGGAATTTTCGGAATTTTGACCGCCTCTTTTAAGTAGTGTGTCAACGCTTCTAAATCACTAATTGTCCTTATGTTTTGAGATCTAGAATATGTACATATTTTAGAAAAACCTTTCAAATAAAGTTAAAAAATCAGTAACATTCACCTATTTAAAAAAAAAATTGTATTTTAGAATTTAATCATACGAAAATTTTTGAGCAAAGTGACCTGCATACATATTATTTCGACGCATTGGAAACGTATTTTCAATCATTATCGTAGCCTACACATAAGCCATTTCTATTTTTCAGGTAGGTGGCAAACCCGCTTCAAAAATTTACACGAAGAGCTAGTAAAAGAAAAATTTTAGACTTTTAGGCAGATGACAACCTTCTTAATTAATGACTTCTGAATTAAAGTGCATTAAGCTGCCATTCACTCGCTAAACTTCACTACAGTTTTAGACTTATGCCACCCGAATATTCACACAATTGAATGTTTTACCTAAAGCTGTGAAGCTTTTTTTCATAATGGCGTTTCAGTTACTAAATTTAGTGCAGTTTGAAGGAAGTATTTATATAGATAAAATATGCTTATTTTCCAAAAATAGTCTCATTGTTCTAATATTGCACTCAAAGAAAAAAATCCAACCGCTTAAAAGTAAGAAAATCATTCGTTAAAGTATCCAGCAACGAAAAAGAGGTTTTAAAAACTTTATTTGATGCATAGCAGTAGTTGTTCAGTGGCATTTATTTTGGTATTTTCAGCAACAATTACAGTGCAATCGCATGAAATTTATTGCAATTGAACCGTAGTGCCACACCACAAAAAATAAAAATAAAATAAAAAACACGTAACGACTACAGCAGCACAAAGTGAGCTCCACCCTTGTGGACCTTTTTCCATGCACATGTGTGTGTGCATGCATGTGTCTGTTGGAGCAACAGAAATTGTTTACATATTAATTCTCCTCTACGCTTCGCTTTGGCGCAAACGCAATGCCAGCAATGGAAATTATGAACAAAATCAAAATAAAATAAATAAATTACTTTACCAGCAGCGAAACAAAGTACGAAAAAATCAAAAACAAACAAGTGAAAAAATCAAGTAACAAAAGTAGCAAATTGGACAAATGAAAAGCGCAAGCAAAAATACTTTGCCGAATTTTGCAAAAATTCGAAAAAGGAAAAAATTGAAACAATGAATGTACTTGTATAGGTGAGCACATGTGCACAACATGTTTGCTTGTTTAAGTGTTTCGGTTACAATTATAAATACCCTTTGGGTACCTTTTTTCGGCAGATGCCATCAGCAAGGCACAAAGGATGTTGGCTTTGAGTGAGTGCCGAAAAAATCAAATAATAAAAAACCTTTAAACAATAAACAAAAAAAATTAGTAAAGTGAAACGGCTCTGTTTTGGCTTTGTGCTCGCATAACAATTTCCAAAAAATGCGCTTTTTAAATATATTCCAATGCATTTATTTTATTTCGTATTTTATTGCTGGTCCAACACGACTGCTTCTGTCTGCCTGCATATGTGCATATGTTGCTCCAATAGCCAAAAAATAAACCAAAAATTTCTGCAATAAAAAAAAAAAAACAATGCCGACTTTTCGGTACCGGCGCAAGAAAGGTGCTTTCACGGGAGGGAAGGGGTAACATTCCATGCAATTTTCACTGCACAATTGTATCAAAGACAATTTCAACCAACTGTCGGTTTGGTTGAGTTCAGACAAATGTAGACATACATACCATATTTATGTATGTATGCATGCAAATACACACATACATACACATGCACGAATGAACAAGGCCGCTTTTTATTTAGCAACTTCGCCAAAGCTAAATAAAGTGAAATAAAAATGAAATTAAAATAATTGCAACAAAAGAAATATTGGCAAACAATTTACTTTCAACGTAAAGTAAAACAACAATTAAACTTACGAACCAACTGAAATGAGAGGAGGAAACGAAGATAATTTGCACAAAGAACTTGACACAGGCGGACTCCGGTGCACACAGCAAAGAGGGAGAGGCCGGCGGAGTGGAGAAGCACAGTATATACTGTTTTTACATATCACGTACATATCTACGATTGTAGGTGTTATGGCAGCAGCGCTGGTCTGTTTGACAACACCGAATGCCACAAATGCGTATATATATATACCTATATATATACACGTGCATTTACATGTATGAGTGCCAATGGAAATGTGCCTCTGCATATTTAACAGCTGCTCTCGGGCACCGTACACGCCAAAGTTGGGCACCGCAACACTTTACCCAAAAGTAATTTTCACATTGTGCTTGTGCTGTAGAAAAAAATCAAATAATGTAAGTAAAAAAATTAAATATACCAATGCTTGGCTGCGTGCTGCAGTTTCTGTGAGTTACATTGATTTATTAATCGCTTTTCTTTTGGCGGTTGGCTAACGCGTTGCACTATCCTTAACTATGTTAGTGGCAGACGTGTGCCCTGCCAGAAAATGCTTTACCTGAAGGGCCGATACAAATGTGAATATGTCTGAAGGAATTTGGGATGTCATCAGTTTAGAATAGGTTACGATATTTGTATATAATATACTAAGTGGCGCAAAATTAATCACTCCATCATTATATATCATAACCCAAAATGGCGTCTTACCTATACAGTATAGAAACATATTGCAGCATACAAACATACAAGCAATGGAGTGCGTAAAGTGAGAAATAGAGATTTCCATTTTCAAAAATCTTTTTTGTTTAGTAAAAAAGTTATTTAAAAACTAATTGCACGGAGTTCGGTGTGTTTTATGTTGGTCGACTTTACGGTGCTTAAAATAAAAACTGATGAAATCTGCGCCCCAAAATGCAAACATTTTAGTATCACTTATCAGTGCAGATTGGACATACTAACTATCTTGGTAAAGCGCGAGATTTACATAACTTCGCATGAAGCTGATACAAAGTCGTTTTTGTATCGCTAACGGGGCGTTCCCTTAACTGGAGCTAAAAAAATTAACTGGAGAATAGAACGCACTCGATATATTCGCCGTCTAAGCACTTCGCGTACAAACTCCTCTAAAATTTTGACATTTCCACTAGTGGAGGGGCAAACCACCCAATCTCCACGAAATATATCACGTATTCAGTATGTAAAAATTAATTAAAATGTACGTAGAAAATACTCCTCATACATATATGCATGTATCATAAATGGCTTCCGATTCTTCTCGAATGAATTGCTTCAATCACTTTCAACATCTAAAGAAAGAAAGAGTACCGCTTATGCATAAGAAACCCGTTCTTCTGACTTGGGAAGGAACTGGCAAAAAAAAGGCACACTCTCTCTTCACTTTGATAATACGCGAGTAGCCCAAACGTCTTCACTATGACGAACTCGACAAAAATGCTATACTTATTTCCTCAAGGGTCGATCCTACGCTCCTAATTAAACCTCCGCCACTCGTCTTCTTTAATACTCACTATCATCTTTTTATACTCGTTCATTTCAAACCTAACTTGATAACTAAGTGGACCAAAATCTCCAAATTAGTCCATCTCACATATTGAAACAAAAGCCTCATGTACTGGGCTTCTTCAGTAGTCTATCATTAACATCCCCAAAATACATTCATTCCTGCGAGTAGATTTGTTGTGATCCTCTCAATAAACCAGAGGATAAACTTAATGATAGTCATGAATAAATCCATTTCGCTACAGCAGACGCTGATCGATCAAAACTGAACTTTAGTTTAGTTAGTTTAGTTAGTCAAAATGGTACCAATTAGAATCCAGTTAATTTCTTTGTAGGTCATTGGTAGCTGCATAGATGTGTGTTCATAAACCGAATGGGTTGGTGCATGACTACCATTCGGTAGAGCCCAGGCTCGAAATCCTGGACATGAAATACTAAATTATAGAAACGTTTTGTTTTTTCTAATAGCGAGTGCCTCTCAGCTGGCAATGGCAAACCTCCACGTGTATTTCTGCCATGAAAAAGCTCTTTATGAAAAAAAAAAACATCTACCATACGGAGGCGTATGAAATTGTAGCTTTCTCCATGTGTGGAAAATCAGCAAGACGAACACCTCAACTAGGAGGAGGCGCTCGCCCAAGTTCCCAATAAAGGGGTAAGAGCCAATTATATGTAAATAATACACATACGCTGGAAATATCTACATATACATAAGGTATGTAAATAAACATATACAAATACGAAAAGGTACAGGCAATTGAACAATACCAAAGGCGATATTGCACACATAAAATGCGCATTTCATTTCGGTCAAAATAAAAAGCAGCGCGTGTCGGCACACTACAGCAGATTTATATTTTATTTTACTTTCCATTTATTTAATTCATATTTGAAAATATTTCTATGCCTAAGTATGTATCTATATGTATTTCTCATAAACGTAGCATTTGAAATCGATGGCGCAAATCAACTAAATCGAAAATGCAAATCTATTAGAATGCGCGTCGTGAAATTAGGTAGAAAAGTTGTACAACACAGCGAAAGCTATGATATTGAAACAAAAACAACAAACAACTAAAATAGCAAACTAGCAGGCGGCATACAAAATTGGCAAAATTTCAAGAAAGTTTTTCACTTGGCAGACGCTGGACACTGCGGCTGAAACGCCAATAAGAAGACTAAAACCTTTTACTATCAACGAAAAGTTCAAACTTGTTAGCATATTTTCACTGTTTGCCTTTGCCTATGAAAATTAAGCTAAAGAAAGTTTACCTTTGAGAATAGAGAAACTTAAAGAGGATCTAAGCATTACAAGACGAAGCTGGGTAAATTTAAAGAGGCTGAGTAAATTAATTACCAGCAAGGCATATTTATGTATTTAAGATTAAAATAAACTGTATGCTTACAAAATATGAAAATGCTATAGATTATTTTATGTTCCAACACAGTATACTATATGGTACTTGTATACTTGGATGTTGGTGACTCCATCTTTATGATTTAAGTGCAAAATTTTCCTTGACTTTCAGCAACTTTAAAAGTAGGAGTA
Source organism: Anastrepha obliqua (assembly GCF_027943255.1). NCBI lineage: Eukaryota > Metazoa > Arthropoda > Insecta > Diptera > Tephritidae > Anastrepha > Anastrepha obliqua. The sequence goes on from NC_072892.1 coordinate 83,545,191, forward strand.
TAAAGCAGTTGCCACCTTGCAATGTAACAATACCAGTAACAGCACTAACAGCACTAACAATACTACAACATTACACTTGCAAGGAAAGCAGTTATTAAACTGACAGTCAACGTCAACTTGCCGACAAACACTGCAAATGATTAATTACTGAGCATATTAAATTGGTGGAGAGTGGGGGCGGAGCTGAGTCTGCTTCAAGGACAGTAAGCAAATAAAAATGAACCCATTGAAAGATGTTTAAATATCTCTAAGGAATTATAAGAATAATCTCAGTGAATTACTAAATTTCTGTACGAAAATTATGAGGCACAGATATTTTGTTTTGCTTTATCAAGAACAGAGCTTTTACGAGTACTCTTTTATTGAAAAATTCTACAATTTACAATGTACTTTCGTAGTAAAATTAACTATAATTTTACCAACAATTTATAAAAAAAGTTAAAAAAAAAAAAATAATAGTAAAAAGTTTGAAATATGTCGCTCTGCAATTATTTTCACCGCCACTGTATGTATAATATTACCCATTCCTTAAGCTTATTTTCTAAGCCTGTATTTTCCATTTGACGCATTCACTGATATATATAGAAGTTTCACATTTATATGAAATTATATTTCCTAAAGCCATCGCGAATTCAGTTGTTCAGCCACTTCTAAAAATTCCTTATTTTTTTACTATTCTTTTAATTTTTTGTGGGCTTTACTCAATGTCCGCAGCGAAAAATATGACAAATTATTTTTTTGAAAAGTTATGAAAAATTACTATTTAGTAATACTTTCATTAACAAAAGAATTAATAAGTCAGCAACATGTGAAGAAGAGAAAAATAAATATGTAGAAAAATAACACACACATACAGATGCAAAAAGGGAAAGAATTGGAAAGAAAAATAAGTTAGCGTGTTAAGCTTGATTTATGGCTATTGAAAGGAGAAATTGACGGACCATCTAGCAAAAGTATTACATATATACACATGAGTGTGGCCAGATGTTATTGTTTATTTCAGCATGCCAATGTTTTTCATAATGCGGTATTACATTTTTGTATTATTTTGTATTAAATTAATTTAATTTTTTTTATATATTTTGTTTTTTGATTTTACACTCATAAAATTATCAACTCGAATGTAACTTTGATTCATATCCAATCCCACGCGAGGTGGGCTATCCTAAGAATAACCAAATCTACCATTGGCTTAAGCGTTCACCAACATCGCAGAAAGGTTTTCTTGCTGAACTAACCCTTGAGATATCCTAATGCTATGTGCCCTGATGCTACCGATGTTCAGTTTTGTCAAAAGCTTCAAGACTGAACTGGCCAATAAAATGTCTTTGGAAGGGTTATCTCAAATCTACAAGACAAACCAGAACATGTTAACGGGGAAGAGATCGGGGAAGAGATACTCGGAAGCACTAGACAAGAATACAAGTATATTTCAAGTGGAAATATGTGCTTACGTTAACCTTGAATGCACCTATAACAAAAGTATAGCTAACCTTACTGAGAGCCAAGCAGTAGTTAAGGCTCTCAACTCTTTTCCGGTTACATCAACACTGGTGCTTGAATGTCTCGTTAAGATGAATATCTGAAGCTAGAACAATCAGGCGCATATACGGGGCATATAGGAATTACCGGGAACGAAATTACAAAAAAATTAGCCAGAAAAGGAACGGCCTCCTCATTTATAGGCCCAGTCTCATTTATGGCCTAGGGAATGGTAACTTGTCCTATTTCATTCAGGAAGTAGGGGGAAGACAAATAAGTTCTGCTGGGACAATCTACCGGGTTTACCGGGTACCTTAACTTAATCCGATTTAAAAATTGTATGGAATTAAATAAGCATAATTTTAGAACCATCACAGGAGCACAGGAATTCTAACAGTGTAGATGGAACTATCGTTTTATTAACCTGGTACTATACTTCAATGGAATTTGCAGGTTCTGTAGGGAGAAAGATGAAACTGCTAACATGTGCCCAGCACAGGCGTATAAGGGAGACAAACACCTGGGTAAACATATTTTACTAGAGAAGGAAGTAAAATTCAATGAAATAGCACAAATACTAAAATTCATTGAGAAACTTTGATACTGGAAAACTTAATGTATTAAAAACTGCATAAGCAGAAAAATTCTAAAACTCTGGTTAGAAGTTAAAAATTTTGAAAAGTTTGTAATTTGCAACGCGGTATATATGAAAAGAAATCGTAGGGGATCGAATTAATAGTGATTAGAGAAAGTACGAAGAACGCCGTAGTCGAATGGGTTAGTGCGGGACTACCATTCGGAAGTGTTCTGATTCGAAACACCGGACACGAAACACCAAATGATAAAAAATGTCAAATTTTGAGTTGCACTACTTTTGAAGAGGGTGTGTGGTATGTGGTTATGTATGTGTATCATTAAATTTTATTCGCGAAACTTTGGAAAGTTAGCTTTTTCAATCATCACCACCAATTTATAACTGATTTTTTTTATAAATATGGCGACACTTTGCTCCAACTGGATATCTGTACATATAAATATACTTATACACTAATGTATGCATACATACAGCCATGAATGAATGCATGCGTTGGATTTTGCCTAAAACACGTGTCCACTTAAAAGCCTTCCGCATTATGCGCGCCACAATCTAAATCTAACCACTAAATACCTTTGGCTTTTGGCAAACATGCTTGTATAAACATGGAGCACCTATACACATCTTCCCCATACAAACACATGTATACACATTTACACGGACGTCACTAGGTAACCCCTTCGAAGCAGGCACAAATTAGGAAAGAACTAAATTCTGATTTATTGTTGCTGGCTCGACAAAAATTTTCTTTTGCACCAAGAGAACTTGTCTACAGGCGTACATACATACATATACACTATATATATGTGTATATATGTATGTACATATTCACACTCATAAAGTTTGTATGTACGTATGGGTCCATGCATTGCTTTCCAAGTGCGTTTGTATGTCATTTGTATGCGTAAATATTGCTGGCATAATTTTTTAAAACAAATTGTAAATTTTTTGTTTATAAATTTGTATGCATTTCATTTGCTACTTCAACATCGATAATTAATTTTCTTCTACAAAATAAAATAAAATGACAACGTTTTCAAAGTTTCTGGCTGTTTTCTTTGTTGTAAGGTGTATAGTCACCGTTCTCAGCTGCTTAACGCCATCAAAATAAAATCAACTTGAATTTCTTGGCGACAAAAACAAAACAATTCAAGTGGCACCAAAAACAAAATTAGCATAGTTTTAAGTAACTTATAGTAGAATCATATTAACTAAAACTGATTGTAGTCATAGACAAAATTCGCCACTACCTTGTGTAAAATATGGCACGTCAGTGATTTTGATCTGTTTAACAAATTGAAAGCGACGCTGCGTTTTGCTTAATTTACGAACACTCATTTGATCGATTACAACGTCAACGCCTGCTGAGTGCGTATTTCTTTGCTCGAATAGTGAAATCTGCAAAATATTCTGTCCAGTGTATGGTTTGTTTGCTTTACAAGTAATGACATAAACGCTTATAAATTATAATTTGGAGCGTGAATTTTGTCAACGGTATGAGGCGGGTGTTCATTAGTTAAAATTGTGTTTTTGTGAGAAAATAACGCAACAGCAACATATTTTTTACCTTCAGCTATCAGCTGCCATTCCGAACGAAGGTTGGTATTTAGAATAGTGTCACAACAACTAAAATACCAGCGAAGGATATAAGTGTTGGGTTGAGCATCTGCAGTGCTAGGCGCCTAAAAGTAGCTAATATGGGTTTGTTTGTGTGTGCTAACGGCAGCGCGCGGATGGGCGGAATTAATCTGCAAGCGTTTGAGTAAAATTAATTGCGCTAGATTAAGGTGTTTGTAGTGTGTTAAATTTTCTTGTATTCTTTTCTGCGAGTGTACAAATACCTAAGGAAAAATAGTGAAAAGCAGCAGAAACAAATTGGTGTAGCCCAAGCAGGGAAATATAAAATAAAATAAAGCAAATAAATAAATAAAATAGGAGGAGGAGCTCGGCCAAATACCTAACAGAAGCGTGCGCGCCAATTATTTAAAATAAGAAACTTTGCCGAAGGAACCATACCTCTAAAACGAATTCTGATGTCCCCCAATTTGGGTCGAACGAAAAATCCCACTTTGACCGATTTAGAGTGCTCCAATCGAGTCCAAATGTATGATCGACCCCCACTAACTTTGGACGGCCGATCCACCCATACCAGTGGCACACCCCCTGGAACTCTCCTGGGGGGTTCCCCATACAATCATTTCAAAATATCACCATTTTTGGCCTTTACATGAGAAAAGAAACTAAAAAGTTCGACCCAAATTGGGGGACATCAGAATTCGTTTCAGAGGTACGGTTCCTTCGGCAAAGTTTCTTATTTTGATCCCTAGAATATGATTTTCATAGAGAAATGGGCGATTTTTTTGCCTCCCCACAAATCGACCCGGCCTAATATGCATATTCCTCATTGGTATACGTTGCCATGCTCAAATGTAGAGAACAAGATCCTGCCAAAAAAAAAAAATGTCCTTAAGTATTTAGTTCGGTCCGAAACTAATTTAGCACTTGCTTCCTTATTTAAAAGAAATCCATTATTTTCGCGGTAGATGGCTGTAGTGATCGATATTTCGTAAAGTATCGATCAAACAATTTAAAGTTTATGCTCGTTGTCAGGGTGACATTTCTTACTAAAAATATTAGTTTGCTGTGCCATTACTGTAGCAGAGAAATACGCGCAATTTTGTATTCGTCAATTCCGTTCTGTCATTTTTGATGTTGTTCCTCCGTCTTGACGCTGTTCTACAAAGGACATACCCATACATATAAATATATGGCTCTTCGTACTTGCTGCCCTGTAAACAAATGCAGGACCGGGCTTTGAAAATGCTCCATTAACATCGTGTAACAAATTGCTCTACATTCTACTTCCGTTCAATTTCTAGTTATGACTATTTATTTTTATTTTTCTTCATAGTTCTGCTACGAATATTTCATCTATAGTTTAAGCCATTGTTGGTTTCTACATCGTCCATAAACACCACTATGCACACCTTTATGCATGGGTTTCATAAATTTCCACAAAACGTTAATTGCTTTGGCGGCATTGTAGCGTTGAAATTCAATTAACTGTGTGAATTTCCAATCGCGGGTAACGAATTAGAATTGCAGATGCCCCCAACGCCACCCAATAGCGCGTGCAGTACACCTCTTTCACACCTATGAATACATGCAGCTGCAGCTAAAGCAATTCATATGCGTTTGAATGTGTGTGGACTTTGGAGTACATTGTTGGCGGAACCATTTAGTTCGCACCTTCACTTTGTTGGAACGAGTTTATCGTATTGACAGGTTTATGTTTTGTTTACCCTCAACTTCGATATTGCCATCGTAAAGCTTTGTGCGTATGTACGTATGTATGAACGGTGCTCCAGGCAAATCCACCTCTACTTTTCACTGTCGGTGCTCGCGTTTGTCAGTCAGCCAATCGCATCAGCACAAGCCAATAATATCAATAATACTCATGTACATACATGTGCACATATGTATGTATGTATGTAGGTGCACGACACTTGTTTGCCTTAATGGAAAATCGTATTAAATTTTCAATAATTACAAAACCATCTGAGCGCTGCGTGAGAGCACTTACCGTTGTTATTAAAACTATTCAAACATACATCCATACATACACACATTCAAATACATGTGCCTGTGCATGAGTACTATATAAGTAAATATTATAAACAAATACGCTTAAGTCGAATTCGTACACATTTTCAGTAATCCTTGTACCGTCCGTTTGGCTTGGCTATTTGCAGATAGCTCTTCTTCTACTTGAATAATATTTTTCAATTTATTGCTTTAATCTCTATTATCTCTCACATCTAATATTTATGCTAAACATGTGTTTCGGCGTTTTTGCCATACATATACTTTTAATTTAAAAACAAAAGCTATTTATAATTTAAAAAAATATTCAAAATAACTACTTTTATACGAAATAAAACAAATTGGCAGCGAATTTATGCTGCCGTTGATGTATTTTGTCTAAGTTGTATATAATAAAAAGTACTCGTAAACATTCTGAGTTGTTGTCGAAAATATCAATCATTTGGCGCCACGAGTTTTTTGCAAGCAAAAATATAAAATTTGTTTCTATTAAGTTCATTGGTATGTAGATGAATGCAAAGAAACATTAATTTATACTTTTAGAGATTTTCATAGTCCCGCGAAGGTTAGAGATTATTATTAAGTGAGGTATAGAACTCTTTCAGAAAATTCATGCGTTACAGGTTTATTTTATAATGCAAACACATGTGGTTACAATTTTAAGTGTTTTCATTTTCCGAAATTTTATGTTCTCGCTGAAAAAAGAACAATTTTCATGTACATTTTATTGAATAAACTCCAAACAAGTATTATAAGTGTATTAGGTCTAGTATTATAATATAAAATTTATATAGATATCTTTTTAACCGCAATTGTAAACAGCAGTTTGAGTACTTCGTAATATATCTTTTTTATGTATACTGGGTATTTGTGCCCGCGAAAAAGCTATAGCACCCCTGCATTTTGACTATTTCTTTATTTATTTTTGTCTTCACTCATTTTTTTTTAAATTACACAGTTAATATGTTAATAAGGACCATGTTAATCTAAGTTACAAACTTTGTGCAAAATTGATAAAAATTGGACAAATTTTTAGAGACATTTCAAACCCTTTTTATAGCCTCAGAATTTCATCAAGTTTTAACTACTCATTTGTTTATTTTGCATTTGATTAATTTAAAAACGGAAAAATACAGTTCATTTTATAACAAAGAGCATAATAATCTCAGTTACAGGCTTTGTACAAAATGAATACAAATTTGGCAAATTTTGATCAATATTTCAGTTTCACAGCCAATTAAACTTGAGTGCAATAAAATATTCAAAATAACTACAATACTTTTATACGAAATAAAACAAATTGGCAGCGAATTTATGCTGCCCTTGATGTTCTTTGCCTAGGTGTATGTACATAAATATATAATAAAATGTAATTGCAAATATTTTGAATTGTTGTTGAAAATATCCATCATGAAGGGAATAAAATTTTTGTTGATTTTTGATAACTCTTTTCCCTGATGATGTTGTGTATTTTCGCTCTAATAAGTCATGGTAGTCTAAAAAAAATGTTAAAAAATCAACCGAATTTTTCAGAAACTTTAATAAGCTGTAAAACTGCATACCAAACATTTTTCTAGAAATTCTTATTAAAAACCGTGGAACTTTGAACTGGTGGGTCTTTTTCTAATTTTTTTATAAAATTTTTAAATTGGGCTTGATTAGACAATGAGCTATACTTTTGTAAAAAATAAATCGCATTCAAAAACAAACATAAAATTGAAAGAGTCCAAAATCGTCAAAATGTTTAGGTGCTATCATTTTTTTGCGTGTAGTTTTACTATAAATGTTTTTTTAACTGCATGAGATCTATTGATATCGATTAGTATGGTTTAACAACTGAGAATGGCAAACTGTGTTGACATTTCTATTCAGTAGTGGCAAATTTGGTCTGATCAAATGGACTATTCAACTCGTAGTCTCGGGGGATATATGCCGGAAATCACATAAAAAAACTCCATGGAATTATCTACCAGAGTATAATAAAAAAACATTCATTCGAACAATATTTCTGTTTTGTTTAATATTCTTAAGCTCTTGAGAACACAGCCGATAGAACTAGTAAACTATTTGTTTTTTATTCGTCTAAGAAGCGAAAAAAGTATACAGATGCAGACGATTCTATTGACGCCTTGCCAAATTTTCTAGCACTCCGTTTTTTTTCGAAAAGATGTACTGCCGAAAATGCCTTGTTTTACTCGCTGCTCCATGAAAGTTGAGTAACTCGTTTAATTAACGAATTGATCTGCATCTCGACTAGTATTTGATTGGTTTCTAGAACCATTGGCAGGTGAAATCAAATGAAAGTTTTTCTGATGTTACATCAAATCAAAATTTGAACTTTGAACCCGAGACCAAAGGAATGACAGTTACGCATAGCTCCACTTCTTCTGCTACAGTGGGCAGCAGTACTTATTTACAGCAGTGAATATATATATCATCTATATCTATCGCTCCAAATCCTAAACTCAAACAATTTACATACGTGACTACGAAATGGCACGTCAGTAACAGCACACAGATAAAACAGTAATAAATCAATTGTCCCAACGATACGAGTAAATTTTCGTGGAATTGCAGCCTTTTTAAGAGCGACAATAATAAATTGTCCACCTATCACCAGCTGATAGCAATAATCACTGTTCCAGGGACACAACAAAGAGATTATGACAAGTGTAACGTAAGCAAATACAAAAATAAACCTAACAAAGGTGACCAAAAAGCAAGCAAACAAATATCTGTGATAGGACGCACCCAACAGTGAGTAAGTACACAAATACGAGTAGCAGGGTTTGGGTGCATTAGCGATGATACCCATAGATCAACAGCAGCACAAATAGAAAAACTCCAAGCAAACACGGTAAGTCACAGCAAGTGCATGTCATATTGTTCGTTGACTTTTTAAGTGTCTTCTATGTAGTTAAGTAACGTCCTGGCTGTTTGACCGCTGTCTGGCAATAAATTCAGGATACCCCGCAACTCTGTTTAACAAATTTATTTACCTTTTCCTTGTGGTCTCGTTTGGCTGCCGGCAACTCCATTCATATATTACATCACGGCAACAAGCACAGGTAGCTGGCTGAATTACTGGTTTTATTTTGCGCAGGTGTGTTTGTAGTTGTATTGTGTACGTCACGTGACTGTATGTAAAGGCAGCATGTGGCTGGCGCTTATTTACCTGTTCGCGTGCGCATGTCAAAACCCTCAGCCATACTAGACGCGATGGCTCGTTTGTTTGTTTGTCAGAGCGTCATTTAGGCGTACACTTGTGTGCGCGCAATGAGGGTTAAAACCTGTTGACTTGTTACCTGACTTCATGCCAACCTTTCAAGCGTTCGTATATGGGCGAGGTAGTTGCCGGCGCAGGTGCTCTTTGTTTGCTTGGCTTGCCTCCGTCGAATTGTCTCTTTGTTTGTAGTTTGACTTGTTGTGGTTGCTTCTTTTGTTTTATAATTGGTAGGAGGTGCTACCAATGCTCAATGCAAAGGCGCCTTCAAGTGTGTGAATGTATGAACAAGCGGCCTGTGCATTTATTTGTTAATGTAACAAATGAGACGGTTTAACAGGTTGTTATTGTGGTGTTTCAACAATGGCGCATTGAAAGATGGTGGCACTAATGGTCGCTTAAATGGTGCAGTGGCGCAGATAAGTAAAAATACGATTTGTTGCGTAAATTACTTGTCTCTTATGCAAAAAATCGCATACATATATATTTTTGATAGTATCACTTTTCACCCAATTTAATTATTTTTGTTTTTGTTTATTGCTAAATGACATTTTTTCACTGCTTGCACTTTATCAATGTTTGTGAAAAGAGAAAAAATCATAAAATTTTAAATGAAATTAGCTACAAGGCTATCGAAAACTGTTCACTCATACACACACAATGGCTAATGTGAATGTATGTGACCAAATCACGATTCAATTGGCCAACTTCTCTGTGGTGCAGGCCGAAACAGAAAGAGATGCATAAATTTACAGAAAATGAAACAAGCACACAAACAATAAAAAATTTCGTATCTGCGTAAACACTTACATATGTGCATAAGTATTTATTTTAAGTGAAATACATGCTTGCTGTGCTTTTTTATGAATGCGTTTTTGGGACTATTGCGTTTGAAAAAATTTCCATTGTGTGCTTCTTATTTCAATACCGCAATACATTTTCATACGTAACATTTCTAAAATCGATTTTTTGATATCTCTAATTTAAGGACCATCCACAAATATACACTGTTCGAAAACAACTTGAAGAATTGAAATGGTTCAATACGCAAATTGAGCACAAATTCGAATAAAATAATAGTAATACAACAAAAAATTATTTGATTAAAAAAAAAAAATGATTCATTTGATTTCAAATGTATTAGATATAAAAGAATACTTGATTTCAATTACAAGAATGTGTTTCAACTGATTTTAAATGTGTATAAAAGTAAAAATGTGTGGAGAATTCATTGTGTGGTATAGAGGCAACATTATATGTATTTAGACGATTAAGATCACTGGGTGCTCCTTTCTTCCAACCTAACTCCGATCAGTCTTCTCCATTACATTAAGAGCTCCGGTTGAAGGCTTAAAAATGGTGGTTTAGTTCGGTTTGAACAAAAACAAATGCGAGCAAACTCGATTAGCCGTGACTGACCGCAGTCATACTAATACGCATTAAGTGCTTCGAAACGAATCAAAAAGGGCTTAAAAAAATATAATATAATAAGGTTACTGCGTACAATACTGAGATCTTAAAAAAATGTAGATTAAAAATAAATATTCTTTTTTCACTGTTATAGGCTTAGGGTCCACTTTTAGCTAATATGGAATATTTTTTAGCTCAGTTATAGGCTTAGGGTCCACTTTTAGATAATATGGAATATCTCTTAGCTCAGTTATAGGCCTAGGTTCCACTTTTATCTAATATGGAATATTTTTCTCATAACGTTTGCTAGAAGACGCTGCATTAGAGAAAACTAAATAGTGGGGAAAACCGTTTTTTTAAGTAACTACAACTACACATTCCGTATAATAAGATACCCTTACCGTTATTTTCTACTAATAATATAAGAATATATATTCTCTTAATGATATTTTTCTTGCGTTAGAGAGTCGGAGACGGGACATTCATAGAGTTTCACACTCAATAAAGTTAATTGCTATAGATAACACAAGCTTACAAAACCCATTTCGTGATGATTTTTGCGTGCTGAACACGCTGCTCATTATGTTATGGTTTTGAGGCATAAGAACAAATAAAAACGTCTTCTTACGTATTTATCTCTCCTTCTCTGTAAACCTGACGTGGAAGAAGACTTCGACCTATACTTAAATTAAAGCTTGAATCTTCCACTATAAAAACTATGTATATGCATATTCAAGTTCAAAGGAAAAAAGTAACCGACTTTGAATGAAATGGGGATAACTCTTTAGCGTTCAGTGGTTATGATCGAGTTGCATATTATTGTGAGCTAACGACGGTTTTTGGGGTCCCTGATTACAAATCCGTTGACATTGTTCAAAATTCCTATGGCGGTAATCAGTGAAAATCGCAGCGCTTTCAGTTTGATGACCTTAGTTCCACTTTAAAATCGCTAAAGGGTGAACGTTGGACAGCTTATTTCAATTTATCTGTGTACTCAAGTTCAAATAGAGGTAAATCGTTCAATTTTATTATATTCTATATATAAGTGTGTATGTATGTAAATATATTTTTATATTCTGCTTTTTTTCTCTTGTGAAATACATATGCAACATTTTCACATGGCGCATAACAAAATTTTTGCAGGGCGCGTAACAACTATAAGTTTCTAAGGTACAATACAAACTATAAATTTCTACCGCATTTTTCAACCACTTAAAAAATTGTTACACTATTATTTGAAAACCAAAAACTCAGTCACTTAAAGTGTCCCAACCACCTTAAGAACACTTCACATTATTGCTAACCTGAAATAAACTTTAATTAAAATGCCTTTATCAATACGCGCTTTTTTCCACACGAACCACTAAAATAGGATAAACAGTATTTTGTTGTTTTCCAATAAATCAGACGACAGTTTCAGTTACTACACTTCCCTACTTTGCTGCAATCTAAACAAATACTTATGCGGTGCTCTGCTCTCGAAAGGATTTCTTACTTTACCTAGTTGAAAGACCCTCGTGTTCGGTAACAACAATATACAATAAAAAGACTTGTTTAAAAATTGAATGCTTTTTGTTTACAAATAAAGTGTTTTCCATTTTTCGGGCTACTCATCACACTCATGATGCCTTTGCTTGTGGTTCATAATTTCGTTGAAGCAGCATTTTAAGGTGTTTATTATTATTATACTTTTTCACTGAGTGATCGGTTTGAGGTAACATTGTATGCCACCTAAAGATATGGATATGTATGTAGAAGTATATGTATATATGTATGCATCTGTATGTGCATTTTGGTCTGCTCAATTTTATGTATAGGCGGTATTGACAAAAGTGTGCTTGGCTCAAACTCTTTCCATTGTTTTCTTACCTCACAGCACGAAATAGCAAGTTGTTCTTGCGATCTGTAATTTGATGCACGATCAGGGCATGTGTGAGTTTGTGTTTGTAAACTTTCTGCAACTACGGTTTAAGGTGAATTTTTTGGATGTATGTGAGGATATGAATATGATTTGGTTATATTGTTTATGCACATATGCTTATGTGCTTATGTGCCCCTTAGAGGCACTGTGTACTTGATGTTAACTCAATGCTGGATTGAAGGACCACACAGTGGGTTGTGGTGATCTCAACAAAGAAATACAAAATGAGTATCTACATATGCACATATAAACATAAACGACGTGCTTCCAAGTGTAGAGTGTAGGCAGATATTGGATTTTTGATTTCAGTTGGCAGCTGTTGAGACACGAAATAAATAGCGCAATAAATAGGAATTACTGATGACTAATAGCAAAATCAGTAAAAGAGTAGTGATCAGAAATAGGAAATAGTACAGTTAGTAAATAACAAATACATACATACATACATATGTACGCATGTACATACATATTTGTATGTCTTAGCGAATGCAGCCTACTTCTGATGATCCTTATAAGAAATGTGGCTTAGTTAAAGGACGATGTTGTTTGTTCACTGGAAAATGTGTTGGTTATAGACTGTCTTGGTTAATCTTACTGTACAAAGTCTGGCTTTAAAGTTTCTTTTCTAAAGAAGAGTTGTTTTTACCAATCAAAATTAGCTTCTATTTATTTAATTTGAAAAAGTTGCAACCTTAGGAAGATTGAGCTTCACATTATCGATAATACGTAGATGCTATGTGCAGATTACCTTTTCCTATTTTATATATCAATAAACCAAAGAAAATAAGTTCATTGTGAAGTGAATTTGAATGTTTTACAATTATATAAAGGATAGACTGGCAGTTTTGTAAGAATTGCAAATCAATGAGCTGTACAACTAAAAATAAATTATTGTTATTGACAGTTCTACATTTAGTGTGGCCCGAAATATTTAAAAACACTATAGTCCTTTTATTATAATTTTTGTATATGGGGTGTTTTTGGCTGCATGAGAACTATCGATAATGGTAATTTTGGTTTGGCTACTGTGAGAGGTGTTGACATTTCTGTTCAGTAAGGTTTGGCAAGTCATCATGAATCATTTAACGCCAGAACAACGCCTTCAAATTGGTGAAATTTACTTTGAAAAAAAAAAAAAAAAATCTGTTTGCGAAATCCCATGAACTTTTATCATTCTATTCGTACTACGTGGAAGCTTTTACTTAAGCTACGGTGACACGCTCATGCATTTGCTGTCAAGCGACTTATATGTGTGCGTGTCGGGTGATACACGTACTTGTTTCATGTCACACATACTTGTTGTCGGCTTTTGCATGATGAAAATCAAAGATTTTACATTTTTTTGCGGGCAAGCATCATGCACCCGACACGCACACATATAAGCTGCTGGACAGCAAATGCATGAGCGTGTCGCCGTAGCTTTAGGGATCTTGGCTTACGCGCCTATAAAATACAGCTCGTCCAAGAATTGAACCCATCGTTTGCGTTGCACATTTTTGATAAGGCTCATTTTTTTTATTATTCAGATTTATTAGAAAATGTAGTCAAATTTGACTAGAATGGACCATGTAACTCGTATCAGTGGCTGACATATGCCGGATTATAATATAAAAAAAATACATATTCCCAATATTTCTGTTTTGTATTATCATTTTAAGTTCTCAAGCTCTTAAAAAGGCACCCGATATTATGTATTTATTATTTATTACTCAAGACACAATTTATTCTTGCATTCTCAAGAATTCAAATAATTTACACCCTCTGAGTACACCTTTTATTTCCCGCTTTTTGCTTAATTTTTTATAATATTTTAACACAGCTATACATAATATACATATATACGCATTTAGTCATCAAAAATTTATACATTTTTTTATTTTTATTTTATTTTTGATTTTTGCGCGAATCGGAAGCAGTTGAGAAGAGTTTCAAAAAAGTACCCCAGTTTTACTATATAAAATCTGGCAACCCTACCCGCACATATTTTAAATTTAATACACATGTATGCGTGCGTGTTGGATGCGAATTTGTTAAAGGAATTTTAGCACAGTATATAATAAAACTCAGTTCTTTGTAGTAACACCAGAGCGCGTGAATTATTTGAATATGTATTTACAGTTACCATCAGCTGACTTATAGGAAATTTTAGTAGTAGCAAAACTTTCCGCATGACGTCAGTAGAAAGTTATTTTAAAATGAGCAAATACTAAAGTGACGTTTTGTTTTTGTGAAATATGGTAAAAGAGTATGAAGGCAAAGGCGGTGAACTGCATTTGAAAGAGAAAAACTACATACAAAAGATTACTTCAAAAAATTATTAAAACTGAATAAATAAACGGAAATAGCAAAGAAAAATTAAGAAATTGTATAATTATATATATTAAAAAAATGTGTATGTGTATTAACTGATAAAATGTTTATTAGCAAAAAATGAAATGAAAAAAAAAACGAAACGAAAATAATGCGAAACGACATAAAAACCAAGTAGCGGTGATTTTTAAGAATTATGAATGAATCGCACGTAGACAAATATTATTGAAGGCATCTATTCGAGGCAAAACATTCTCTAATGAAGTATGAAAATCACTATAAACAGACGGAATACATTTTACTGATAACATTTTAATAAATATTCAAAGTAAATCAAAAAGTCAAACAAAGACCTTTGCACTCGTACTACATAAACGGAGACGTTTACTATTAAACAAAATAGTATTAACATGTGACTTAATGAAGCAAACAATCAAAGGGGTTTGTGCAAATTTTTTAGTATACCTGTGAGCTTTTGAGCTCTACCAAAATAAGATACTTTGCTAAGATGGAACAATTGCTTGAGTGATGAGGTCTTTGATATTTGATTAATGAAAGGTTCACTTTAGGTGGAATACTAATGGCATATTTTCTATAAACTACTTATTGTGAAATTTCTTTATGAAAAAGCATCTGGTATGGGTAGCTGAGAATTATTATTATGTACATACATGCAGATGCGAAGTATATACATACATCTGTATATAAGTACATATTTTTTCTCTTCTATTCTATGAAGAGAAAGTGTTTTCTCTGCATTTTGATTGCTGCCAGTGTGAAAGAGTGTTTTTGTAAGTGTTTCAGAAAACTGCCCAAGGGATATTGCTCATTTACTTCAATAGTGCCATAACTCAAAATACCTAAATGTCGCTTTCAAGTGTTCAATTTACTATGCCTCCTATGCAAAAGTAAATACTTATTTTTATCTAATGAAGTACTCTTAATACGAGGGTCGTTTGAAAAGTCGGTGTAAAAAAAAACTACTTAATTGTCTGGGGTAAACCTTTTTCGACATAGTCTTCTTTTAGGTCTCTACACTTCGTCCAACGCTGTTCTGAAGTCTGAAAAATAGCTCTTCTTTTTGGAATGACCCTCGATTTTGGTTGAAAAATGGTAATGAAAGGTTCATTTTTTTTCAAATAGGCAGATTTTTGGAAAAGATTTTTCACCTTTTCTAAAATTTATGTTACATCGAGTGCATAGGTGTAATATTTCATAGACTCTATATCCGGGCTAGCATTGAGATTATTTATGAAGGTGATCGTCGGTTAAAATGCCATATCGTAGTCGCCGCGGCCTCCTTTTAGTGGAATTTTACAGCAGAGCGAAGAATCATCATTAAGTATTAATCATCATTAAGTATTAAACATTAAACGTGAATATACGCTTTTGTAACCTTTTCTATAATCTATTTATTGAACTTACAAACAGTAAGGCGGCGGAGTTAAAAAAATGGACAATCGACATTTTAAGGATTTCTGCATTCCTGCTTGATTGATTTCTGTAATTTTGTTTGCAAGTTCATTTGAAATGGACAATTTCAAGCTTGAGAAAGTTCTTTTAAAACAATTAATTTGTTATTTGGGGCAACGATTTCTCGAAGAATGGAGGATACCTGCTATGTTTTATAATATATTGAAATAAAATCTGTATTATTTTAATATGAATTGCATTATAAGATTGTTTCTGTTGTTCCCCTGCTATTACTTATTATCCTATTTTGCACTTACATTGCACGGCGAACGCTGGTGACGATGGCATACTTTGATTTATATTATCCTCTTGGCCAAAACGTGATGACGACGGCACCAGGCAAGACAACATTGGAATGAGATTTTTTTGTTTTAACGCTTAGTTTATTGCTAAGAAAACAGCAAAAATCGGCAATACGACGGCGGCAACGGCTTGGTTTTGAGTTGTGTTAATTCATTTTAGCACCAACGATTTTTTCAAGTCTTTTTCTTTCTTCTAAAAGTGATAGCTAATTGCCGACGCCATTAAACGAAAATTTTGAATAAGTACTGTTTAGATTTTTTCATTTAAGTTTTTGTTTTTATCAGCACTGGCGTTTATAGTGACCGACGTATTAATTTCTGTTGGAAAATGGCGACACGTTGAATAAGGAAACTACTTTCTTTTCTATGTATGCGTGCATCTTCAGCTGACTAATTGGGTTTTACTAATATGTATTCACTTATTTTTGTTGCTTATTGCAATTACGAACAATTTAGTTAATTTGTTTTGTATTCATTTCTAGTCACTCTTCAAATGTTGTTATTTTTCTGTAGCAACGCAACCGGTTGTTTAGTTGAAATGTGGGAGAGTGACACTATAATTTTTGTGTTTGAATCGCACAGAAAACTTCTTAATCTTCATAAAACCCGCGCTTTTTTCAGTTATTTCATTTCCAAATTTTTAATTCTTGAAAACTTTCCCGTAATTTTTATGAATTCTTTTCAAATTCGCTTTGTAACATTCACTGTTTATTTCTTCTATCAAATAATTTTTGTTTCTTCTTTTATTTAAGTTAACTTAATCTTTCGCTTTGTTGCCATGCATTTTATTTGCTTAACCCTTTTTTGAAATCCAAGTTTTCATTTTGCTTCAATATGAATTTTAATTCAATTATTTTGGGAAACAACGCGTGTGTTAACCGCGCGACGTTCTAGTCGCTACTACAATTTCTTGTGATGATTTTTGTGTGGCTGTGTCGCAGGCATGCTGCTGTGCTGCGTGACTGCTGGCTGCCACAGTCGACAATCGGCGTGCAATTACCGTCAACAGCATCGTGCCAGTTGGCAGCACCGTCGGCGCAGACGCTACCACCGTTCGCAGTGTTCGTGTGTGTGAACATAGCGGAGATAAGCCAGGAACAGAATTTTTACTAAAGTGCCAAGGAGTACTTATACCTATATGTACATACATATGTATGTGAATACATATGTGAATGGCGACAGTGTAGGCAGTAGAGAACCACCGCACTAAAACTGCCCACAGTTGCAGACAGCACCATTGCCACCACCAACACGATAACAACTGCAACAACACTACCGATTCATCAAGATTCCGAATTTACGTTGCTCTCTTCTTGAGATGTGTGCTGCTGTAGCCGTGCACTCTGTAGCAAAAATTACCACTATACAACAGACTAGAACACCGGCTGTACACCGTTATATTCCCGTTACAGTCCTGTTACATCTGTCGGCGCTTACACACTTTTTGGGTGTTTGGCCGGGCTCCTCCTCTGTTTATGGCGTGCGTCTTGATGTTGATCTACAAATGGAGGAACCTACAGTTGTAAGCCGACTCCGAACGGCAAATGGTTTTTTATGAGGAGCTTTTTCATGGCAGAAATACACGCGGAGATTTGCCATTGCCTGCCAAGGGGCGACCGCTGTTAAAAAAACTTATTTTGGTGTTTCACGGAGATTCGAACCTACGTTCTCTTCGAATTCCGAATGGTAATCACGCACCAAGTATTCGGCTACGGTGGCCGCTACCATATTACTTTCCTGTATAATCGTACAGGTATGTAAGTATATACATACATATGTATGTATGTACATCCAATTCGTTGTGTATTTTTGCTGATTCTGTTGTTGCTTCGAGTACGGTAAATTCAAATTCACACACCACCTTATTCTAGCGTTTGTAGTGCTTTTTGTTGTTGTTCTATTCCTTCTGAGAGGGCGGTGTTGCTCTTCTGCTAAAAGGTGCCTGCTGCTAACATAAATTGTTTTAGCGGTGGAGAGCCGTCGGCAGAGAACTGGTAAAAACAAATTCTCTTGTGATGGTGGTGGTTGTGTTGGCGTTGCTATTATTATTTTTGTTGTTTGCAATAACGGTATAGCACGCCTTGTGCATGGGTGAATTTGTTGTTGACTTCCTCTCTGGTTCTCTGCCTATTTTGATTGAGCAACATCAACAACAGAAGCAGAGCAGCAGCAGCACAGCCCACTTGATTCCCACTTTGGCGGCGCTGAGAACACGTTCGGACACGAATAGACAGAACTAAATTGCTGTTAAGTTGGTACGTTATTGGCCGTTATTGTTTTAAATAGGAATGTTAAACGTTATTAGCTATTATTTACCAACTCTTTAAATTTTTAAAATAAATTTATTTAATTAAAATTATTATTAATGCAATAAAGAAACGTGTTTGACATTATATGCATGTTTGTGAATAAATACATACTTATTTACATACAAATGTACATACATATATCATTACAGATACCAATCGTGGTATTCCGACGTTGTTAAATTTCCGCAAATGCCGGGATTAGTTTGCCTTATAATACGTTCACATGTAAGTAGATGATCTACTTTTTCGCGCTTAACTCAAAATCCGTTATTAAAAAGCGCGATTTCCCATATTCTCTCCCAAAAGCTGAGATTATAATATAATCCTAGATAAAAAAAACCTTCTTGACATACAACCCTGTGTTTTCTGTGTTATCGGTAATTATTATTACGAATGTAAGGAGCAATATAAAAATAAAAATAAATGAAATGGATGTCGCCAAAGAAAGCAGGTCTGTAAACATAATTGTAATAAAACGTTTGTTTAAATATTATTAATTATGAATTCATTTTACAGAAAAAAGGGTGTGTCCATAAACATTTTGTCCACTTATTACTTATTATAAAATGTAATATAGAATATCCACAATCGTATTGCTGCCATAATTTTTTGTAACCTCAATAAGCGTCGCATACGGATTTCCCCCAACTGCTTATTATTAGCAGCCAATTGCGCAATTAAATTAACTAATTCTTCTCCTTGTATTTTCTTCATATCGTTAGTAATAATTAAAGAAACCAGAAACACCAAAATATTCTATCAAAATAATTTCTATGAAGAAAAACCTCAGCTGATTGTCAATTTTGCAGGTAATCTGCCATGTGTGAACGGGTAGATTAATTTGGTGGATTTATAGGTGATTAATGTATATGTGAACGTATTATTAATCTCCGGATCCCGTGAAATTTTAAACATCGAATTGAAAGAAGTAAAAACTCGTTTATTACAAAATTTGGTTACAATACAATTTCGAAGTCCTAATGCTTTGTTGTTTACAAATTTTTGCAAATTAAAAAAGTATTTACTAGTGCGTAAGATGTGAGTTTGTTATGATACTGACATTCCATCATAAAATTTAGCCAAGGCGAGGTAAAATTGAATTACATATTTCTATGGTAAACTGCGTGTGTCTGAACAGTATTTTAACTTTTAGCTTCAAAATGGCCCGTAAACATGAGTATATGGTGCAATATGAACATAATATAAGCTTTAAAAACAATTTTATGGAAGATATGTCTTGGCTATGGACCGATTTCATCTATTTAGAACATAAACTTAATTTAAATAAAGAATAATATAAATATATATTAATTTAAGTAGATATTTCCTATATCATAATTGCAGGGTCAGAAGACCCTTTGGGTCAGGAGAACACCGATGGTAGTTTTCCAATACAGGGTTTGGAAAGAGTAAATTTTTTTTTTTTAATTAATATGGAGATATTTCTATGAATGCACTTATGAATAACGTACATACATACATATGAATAGGTTGTGCCTCCTTGTCGTAGGCTAAATTTGAAAGATCCTCAAAAGATTTTAATGTACTGCTTTGCTTCTAATTTGAAGCATTTACAGAATTTTTTATTATGGATAAAGGGGAAAATGCCACATACAAAGTACCTCTAACTGGTTGTTATCGTAAATGTTAATCCGCCTAACGCATCTGCATACAAATGTTACAAACAGAGCGCCTGTAAACAACCAATCTGCTAACTTAGGGAGAGTTTATGTTAACTTTACGTTAACATTTAATGTAATGACGCCTCATATTACGGCGTTTGGCTCGTTTGCATACGAAATACCATATGGCACCAATGTTTGGAATTTGATTATCAACTAGTAGTTGTCGAATTGCCTGCCCTTGTGCGTTGCAACAAGGTAAACCATTAAAACCACTTGGAAAGAGTTGTACTTACAAATATTTATGTGTATGTATGTATGTATATATATTTATATGTAAATATTTACATATACATACGCATCTACACTCAATTCAAAATTCAAAAAATTTGCATGTTGTTTTTTGTAATTCATAATAAAGTCACTTCTGTCATTTATAAAAAAGGTACAATGTACATACCTTATACTATACTTGAGCAGAAAGTGTAGTCATAGAAGTTCAGTGTTATAAACATAGGTACATATATAAGTATGTAGATAGGTAAAGGGTAAAGTTAGTAAGTAGCTTATTGAATGCCATACGGAAGAAGAATTCGCGATTTTACCGACGGGGGAGCGGAATTATAAAAAATGTATTTTAATAGATAGACATATTTTTATACCTTTGTAAATGTAAATTTTATTTCAAAGTTACAATTAATATTATAAAATTTTGAAATTTTTTTAAATACCTTTTCAGAGTTTTAATTCATTGAAGCAAACATTATGATATTTAAGGGGTTACATGGGTTTCGTTGGTTCAAAAAATCGATTTATTTTTTTTTTTTGAGTTATTTTAATTTCTACAACATCTCAGGAATATTATCCTAAATTTTCAAGACGATCCGAATAATAAATTCGGAGATACAGCCTTTGGAAGGTGTGCGCTCCAAGCCACTTTTATTATTACTCAAAACTTTAAACGCGTTTTTCCCGGAACCGTGTTTTCAAAGTCGGTTGTCAAATGTTCTCGAAAACTACTCAACCGATCTTGATGAAATTTTACACAGGTGTTCGAAATACTTTTTCTCGAAGGATTTTGTTTTTTTTTCCATTACAACTATGTAAAAAAAACAAAATGTCAAGCAAATTTGACAGAAATTTTCATTTTTTTGGAAAAATGTCTGCCAAAATTCCAATTTTTACTTCTTTTTCTCTCCTTCGTTCAAGCACGAGTTTATGGTCTTAACTAAAACACTTTGTTTTGTCAAATTTGAGTTATGCTGACAACGCGGACGCACCTTTTTTCGTGGGGTCACCGGAAATGACGTCACAACGGAGGAGTTTTAATTTCTTTTTTTTGAAAATTTTTCGAAATTATTTTTTAAATATGTATCTATAAGAAAAAAGTTTGAATTAAATAAATAATTTTTTACATAGAAAAAAAATATTGAAAATAGGCATTTTTTTACCCGACGAAACCCATGTAACCCCTTAAATGAGTTGAATGGCTACTATTTGGTAGGTCCCGCTCTAGAAACCTATTATGGGCATGAACCCCAAATGATAGAAAGATTTTTTTCTAATAGCGATCTCCCCTCAATGCACTTTTTATTGTAAGTTTTTCACTATCTTTTTTCGCATTTCGTATAATTTGTATAGAAAAAAAGGGAAGTATCAGTTCGTGGAGGGTTTACTTGTTGGATTTGTTTCTGCTTGTGTTTTACGAAAATAATTTAGTCAACTGCAGTTGAGTTGAAATTTTGGAGAATCATGTAAACTGGTACAGCCGCTTTTGTATCTGCGTATTACATATACAAGGTGGCACAAAATTAATCAAATTAATCAAACGGCGTCGTTCTTCAATCATATTTGAGACTTATGAACAACACCGCTGCAGCATACTTATAGAAACATACAAGCAATGGAGCGCACAAAGGTCAACATAATCACTTAACATATTTTTTTGTTTTTAGTAAAAAGTTTTTGTTTTTAGCGAAAAATAAAATGAAATGATTAATTTCGCATTCTTTTTTTTCATTTTATATTTCTGTATATTTAGAATTTTCGGCATAATGTGAGCACAATTAGAAAAGTGTGAAATGTATTTAATATAATGACAACAGAGTTTAGCTGTTAGAGATTAGACTGGGCAGGTTAACGACGGGATTTTTTAAATTTTCTTGCACGGAGGCCTTGCTTTTACGTGTATATATCCCCTTATCAAATTCTCGTTTTTTGAGTTTCTCTAGATAGCGACTTACAATTTAATCACAATATAGCAAAAATCTTTAATTTAATTATACGTATGTATGTAATAGTATGTATAGAAGTAACAGATTATAATACCCTTGTAGGTACGCATAGACGCGCATAGATATAAAAATAGCAACATTAGGTTTTTACACTTACATACATACATCCTTTGTTGGGTGCTTGACCGCCCTCCTCCTCCAATGTGTAGTGTACGCTTTAATGTTGTTATACAAATGGAGGGATTTAAGGAGGAGATTTTTTATAATACTCGTAGATATGTATATACTCAGAGGCTTGGCATTAACTACTGAAGAGCGACAGCTATTAGAAAAACTCTTTTCTACCATTTCATGTTTCATGCCCACTCTTACACATGCACATACATACGTACTATTTTTACCCCTGTCTTATCTGCTAAGTGGCTGTTATATGAGAAGCGACCGTGTTTACTGTTTAAAAAAATAATATAATTTCGATTTTTTGTGCTTGGGAAAGAAATGATTAATCTCAATTTTACATAATAAATTAAACTCACATAAAATTCTCATAATTGGTTAATTTAGAGCACAATTTGTCTTGAAAAATTTTAGATAAAAGATGTCATTTCATACATAGAGGCTTTTCTGTAGTCAAGAGAATGTTTTGAGAGTGATGTAACTCAAAAGTGAATGGTAGGCCAAAAATAACATTAAAATATTAAATTTATTACGAAGGTAAAATTATATAGATCACCTTCTGACAATTTCAGAAAACTTCTTTGTTTTTAATATTTTTTAACCATCTACTACATAAACCGGGTGACCAAAAAAATCAGACGATCCAAAATATTTTTTTGGAGACCTGCCGATGTCAGCATAAAAAAATTCATCAACCAACGATGATATACACAAAACAGTTTGAAAAAATTGGTTCAAGATTTTTAAGTTTCTTATACGAAAATTGAATTATTCACAAAGTTTGATTTTGAAAATTGTTAACTGGTTCCCAAAGCTTACTTTTACGGAAATGAATACTTGTTTGTTACCTAAGAGGAGAGTATAGAGTTAATGAATTTCCAAAATGTTGTTTTAAAACCCGAGTGAGTTGGTGCGTGACTATGATTCGAGAGTGCGTAGATTAAAATCTCCGTGCATGAAACATCAAAATTATAGAAAAAGTAGAAATTCCGAACAGAAGTTTAAGAGCCAATTACTTTTTTATAGTATCCCTTGGCAACGCATTAAGAGACTTCGCATATTGGGATACACGTCACTGTTGGCAGGTATATCTTTGACGTTGTAAGGACTAATAAATACAGCTTAGAAGTTGAACGGTGAATAACTCTTGTCAAGGTGCACTACTTCGTGATTGGTAAGTGAGTGGAAAGCAGATCTCTCCCTCGAAGAGTCAAATTCACGCAATTTAAAGAGTAACCGGTTTTATACAAGGCGCAGGAATGAGAATGCTGTCAGAGCATTCGAGACGTGTTATTCTTCACAAGATTTATAGTCATGTTTACGTGGGCGACGAGTACCCATGGAGGTAGTCAAATGCATTTAAATACAATAATTGTACTGACTTGGATAAGCCGTAGACATAAAAGATGAGATGGTCCGGTGTAGATGCTTTGCCCATAGAGGGGCAGCGAAAGCAAGGATCTTTTTGCACTTGGAAGGAGTAACTTGCGTAGCTTTGCAAAGTACACAGGCAGTTGGCGAAGTTTTTTGGTTTCCGTCTAAAGTGACAAATGGTTGTAGTGCCAAATAATAAGACGAATAATGAGTAACTTTTACATAGGCATTTGTTAATAAAATTAACATCAATGACACATTTCTAACTGATCGCTTTGGGGTACAAACTAAATCTACTTAACAGCGGTGGCAAAATTTATTTCTAACTTTTTTTTTTATATTTTTAAGTTATTATGTCATGCCCTTTGTGTCCTCGCGAAACCATAGGAACTTATATACATATTACCTCAGAATAATTTGTGCAGCCTTTGTGGGAAAAATGAGATGTTTCCGTTAATATGCTAAGGCATTCAATAGGCCTAGTTTCACCAAACATAAATACCATACTTTGACTCGAACAATTACCCTGCTATCTTCAGATTCTTCAATATTGTCCGAAATCCAGGCGAATGTAACTGGCGGCTCAAAAATTTTATTATTAGCCCTTTGCACTCGATACCGTTTCCACGGGAACTAACCAGAAACTCGAAGCGTTTCGTAGCGCTTTTAGTGAGTTTCTTACCTCTAACTTAAAACGATTCACAGTGATCCATAGTGCGTACACCCTTTTTGTGGCGTGCGTCTTGGTGTTGTTCCACAACTGGAGAGACCTACAGTTTCAAGACATTTTTTAAGAGGAGCTTTTTCATGGCATAAATACACTCAGAGGTTTGCTATTGCCTGTCGAGGGGCGACCGCTATTAGAAAAAACGTTTATTTTGGTTTTTCACCGAGATTCGAACCTACGTTCTCTCTGAATTTCGAATGGTAGTCACGCACCAACCCATTTGGCTACGGCAGAAAATAATAACACATAAAAGTTTTATATTTTAATATTTATTGTATCTTTACATCTTAACGAAGATATTTTCTTTAAAATTAGCGAGCGAGACTCACATCTCGAGTGCAAAGGGTTAAATCTCTAGAAACTTCTTGTGCTGTATTCTAGACTTCGGGTTTCATTCTTGATCGTTGATCCGTGGTGAAGGTGTGTCTGCTAGTCGCTAAATTTATTGTATAAGTACATATTATATTTATGTAAGTAAGTACAGCCATGCATATATGTACATATTTTTCAACACATTTTTCATATGTATGTATGTGCATATGCCCTGGTATAAGTACGACTATCTATAAGGGTTTACCCGATTAAGGTTTTATCTGAAATAATGTTTTCCATTAAATAAAATTTCCAGAGAAATCATTGGCGTTAACTATTAAATTATCGCAGCATTTGGTGAGCAAGTTTTACTTTTAATTCGATAAAATTCAACCTTTGCACCCAGTTACACGTCTCGAAGTAGTGCACCGTTCGTGAGTATATGTCAATGTGAGTATACTTGCATATAAATTAAAATCACACACATACATATATAAATACACAAATATATACATCAAAATGTACGTGCATGAGTGAAACCAAGATGTACTACAAAAACAGCGTACATCCACACAAACAAACATATGTATGCACCTACTCATTTTACCCGTTGAAAATTTATTTCTTTAGAACTCCTTTCCTCAACCACTTGGACCTTAGTTGACGAGCAGCGGTGTTGCTTATCAACAAAAATGCCGAAGTCCATTTTTTATGGCATTTACTTGCTTGGATGTCCAATCGCAACAGCAAGAAGTACATAAAAATAAGAGTGGAAAAAAAATCGGGAAAGGGGGAAATAATGAAACAAATTAAACCGAAATGCAACAGTGCAAGAAAACAATGTGTGTACTTGACTAAAAAATGTACGAGTAAATGTACCTTCCTCAAAGTAATATAGTACAAGTATGTGTGCACAAGTGTGTATGCATATGTAGAGATATACATATGTACATACATACATATTATATGTATATATATTTGCGGATATGTAAGCTCATTTATTTGCAGATAAGTGCATTTAAACAATACCTACTCAGTATTTTTTTAAGCACTCTTTGAAACGTCTATAAAATTACGTGGAAATGAAGAGGCAACAAAAAAAATTAACAAAAGGCAAACAAAAAAAATTTATACAAAAACAAAGTGTGCGTCATATCACCGATTAGTTATAAACGAAAACAAGAAAACAATAACCAGACTTTAAAAATTGGGGAAAATCGAAGACAAAAGAATAAAAACAAGTAAAACTATACTCTCAATATTAAACGCAACAATAACAACATTTCTGTTGCCCGTAATTTAAACATTTCATGTTGAAATCATTAACACAACACTCGGTTATTCAGTCATCTCACTGGTTCGTGTTAGTGAGTGGGCGCAACGGTGAGCGTGCGAGCACTTGGACATATGAATGTAAATAGCCACATATACATATGTATGTATGAGCATATGTGTACGCATGTGAGTGCTTTGCTGGGGAAGCTACCTTATTTGTTCGTGTGTTATGCCCGCATTGGGGCTCCTCCCCCAGCTTACGATTCATCGACGGTTCTTCACACTCGTCGCCATTGTGGTGTGTGTGAGAAAATATATTGTTGATTTAAGAATTGAGTGTAGATGTGGGAGGGGGAGCCAAACACCTATAAACATTCCCTGCGTGCATGTGTGTGTGCAGCGTAAAAAATGGAATTATGGGCGCACACCTGATTGAAGATGTTTGTGTTGGTACACTGCGGAACATAAGTATGATGACGGTAGTTGATGTTAAATTAATACATGCTTTCCTTTGGTTTACTCGTTTCACAAATAAAAAGTCTCGTTGAAGCTTATAAAACTGAAATTAAAAAGTTCACGGCTCTTCAATTGAAAAGAGAAATTCGAATGAGAAATAAAAGTAGAAACATATGAGCTGTTGATGGGCCCTTGCTTTGTTTCATTAATGATTTGGACGATAATCTCCTTAAGCTTCTGGAATATCAGTTTAATATCGATTTTCAATGACACTACCGCGCTTGACAAAACGATTTCCAAACTAGTTTGCTTGATGAGCTTTGTGGCATGGCGCGTAAAAGGTTCGTTTATTTCTTTGTAGTTTTTAGGAAATTTGCCACTTATCTTAGGGTTCAAAACTTAATGAAGGCTTTAGTTGCCTATGCGCTTCAATAAGTTCTCTGTTTTTTAATGAGGCTGATGCTTGAGTTCTCTTAATAAAATATTTGTTGTTTGTTTTCCATTTTAATAGGCTGTCGTTCGGTTCGCCCGGAGTTTCATGCTCACTGTGGACATAAAACATCAAATTATAGAAAGTTGTTTTTAAAAACGGTCAAATTTGACAGGCAAAATCAAAACTTTGTGTGAATTTTTGACATGAAAAAGCATCTTTAAGGGGTTAGGGGTAGTCAGAATTTTCAAAAAATCGATTTTTTTTGCATTTTCTTAAAGTATAATGTTTTAAAAATATTGTGTAAAAATTTGAAGAGAATCCGACAAATACTTTTCAAGTTATTCAACAATTAACAAAGGGCGCTCGGCCGCTCCGGAGCCGATAGCAAAACTTTAAATGCGTTTTTTTCAAAACTATGTTTTTCAAACTGGTGAACACTGTAACTTAAAAACCGCTACGTAGATTTCAATACAATTTATACAGCTTTTGAAAAACATAAAAAACTTGTGCTTGATCGAAGGATTTTTTTTTTTCAAAAATTTCGATTTTGTTTTAACAATTAACTGTTGGTTTTTTTTTCTAAAATCTGGAAAAAATTTTCTGAGGCCGCCATTTTGTTCATTTTGAAAAAAAAGCTTCGATCAGGCACAAGATTATCTATTAATAAAACTAATTTTTCTTGTCCGATTGGTTTTAGATGAATCTGCAAGGACTTGTGATGTTCACCGCAAGGGACTTCTGGAGAAACGGGCTTCACACAAACAGCGATAACTTTTGCAATTATTAATTTTTGTTTTTGAAATTATGGTGAAATCAAGTTAAAACATGATGTTTTTATGCTATGTTTTTATTTTTGTTAAATAAATTAATTAAGTAGCAAAAAAAAATTCGTGAAAATCATCATTTTTTCGGGCATCTGACTACCCCTAACCCCTTAAAAAATCCGGCTGCTACTTGCAGGCGGTACAGAACTATAGGCCCCTTCATTTTTAGGACAACATCGAGTTAAGCACCAGTAATTTGAGAAGAAATTCGGCCGAACACTTGACAAAGAATGCACGTTAAAGTTATATGTATATGCATATCTATACTACTATACTCCCTTTCCACAGCCCCCAGGCCGCGCCGCCACTCTCATTCGTCACTAATAATCGAATATTAGCTTAAATTGAATCTAAAAAATCTTAGTTTTTCCTATTTCCCACTATTTATAGCACACTCTAGACTTCATAATCCGCATAAGCTGTTCAACTATGACCCAAATGCAAAGTTCAAAAATGGTTTGAGATAGAAAATGAATAAAAATAATTTTGCGTGATATTTTTCTGATTGGTAGTTTTGATTTTATTAAACGAGTCATAGCAACGGATGCCGGGTAATTTTAATATTATGGTATTTAATAAAAAATTATTTTCTATGAAATTATTGTTTGTAATTCTTTCATATACATATCCTAAATCCCTCAAAACTACTTCTCCGCGAGCGGGGCCGTTTGTTCCTCCTGTTCAATGATAAAAATTGCTCGTGCAATACAATGTTGCAGATAATGATCACTTACATACATCTTTTTTTGGGTGATATTAACCTTTAATTTTAAACAGGGGTTTTTTTAAATTAACTTAGCAGTGGATAACTAGGAAATCAATGAAAGTGGCTTGGTACTAAATTATAAAAAATCAAGTAATGAAGGCATCCTTCAAATAAAAAGAATACAGATCTTATGTTATCTGACCCCTATTGTCCTAAATTATGATAATTGATATAAAATAAAGTAAATAGCGATTAATTATTCTATCACTAATTTTTTTAACGCCGGTTTTATACAGTTTTGCGTGCACGATATGTTAAAATTTGAGTTGCTCGAACGTTTGAAATTTGTAATAATGGTGCTTCACAATATTACCGCTGCTGTGCTTAACGCCATTTGGACGTTTTCGTAGCTTGGTGACGCTTTGGCTGTTTTAGGGTTACAAATTTTGTTTCTATCTTCACAATGATTTTTGTCAATGCAAAGCGAAAAGTTAACTAGTGCGAAAAAACTTCACATCTTTTGCGTGCTTCTTGGTGGTAGTGTACTAACTTTTGAGCGCACTATGCAACTTGTCTATGCTGTGAAGGTCTTTTACTTATATACATACATACATACATATGCATATTATAGGTACAGATATGAATAATAATAATAATAATTGACGCTTACACCCTTTGCTGGGTGTTTAATCGAGCTCCGCCTCCTATTTGTGGTCTGCATCTTGACTTGGTCTTTGGTACTTTATAAACCGCGTTACATTTCCTCCCGCGATCAAAACACTGAGCTCTCGTTTATATCGTATGTACCGTCTTCAAAGTTTTGTGTCAGCTGATAGTTAAAAAAAAAATATTTTAACAAAAACAAATATGCATTTGACCAATTGGAACTATTCAGATCAATTGGGACGTTGTCTCATGCAGAAGGCCTGACATCACTGATTGGCGCTTTGATTGAGATTCCAACGAGCCCTATACATATAGATGTAGAAGATGAGATTGCGCCATCCCAGGGTAGTGACGTGAGTACAGAAAATAAGCAAACGAAAAGAAGAGAAAGCAATGGTTTTAGGGAAACGAGAAAGAAATGGTTTCAGGTAAATGACCATCACGGGAGTTTCTAAGGCACATTATTCCGCATCACTCCATCGATTTCATTTTCAAACGCGGAATGGTGATAAAATTCACTCCAAAGCTCACGATCTAGATAATTTGTTTCAATATAAAGAGCTATGAGCTATATTGTATCAATATAACTGCCTTTATTCAACATAGCTACGTACTCAAGAAATTCATTTGGAATATGGTATCGATGAAGGAGGCGTATTCTTCAAAATGTGCATGTCAGCGCACTGTCATTTAAGAAAACATGTGAGGAATGAAGACGAAGTTGTTCTTAAAAGATTGTAGGATTCGGGTGTAAAAAAATTCTTTATTTTAGGAATGGCATGCGGTTCACAAGAAAAAGTCTATAAAGTAATGCCGCTGTTGAATTTATTTTATGTTAGCTCTTTTACGAGTATTAGCACCACTTTCGCGACTGATTTGAATGTTGGATGAATGTGACTCGTGACTTAGTGCTACACCCAAAAAGACGAACTTCATCTTTGTGGACACTTGAGATTCTTCTGTTCTGAACTATGAGAAGTGGCATTCTCTAGGTACTTTATGGTATAAATGAATCACCATTAGAGAGAATCTCGCCGCCAGAGCTTCACTTAATTATTAGTGTTGTTGATACGCTTTTTTTCGTCTTGAGCTAAAGCTCAGGGAAATGATCTAAAAGCAATACTACTTTGATCAAAAAGTTCTCGAAAAAACCGCCAGGTGACTCTCGAAGTCAACTGATTTGAGTTCCTTTTTTTTGCTAGATTGCCACATCTGTGGTTAACATTTCTATCAAAATTTGATTGCCATTGTTTGACATTAATAAAAGTTACGCCGTCTTAAGAAAATCCAACAATGCACGTGTTTTCGATTGTTTATAGATTTGAATTTGCAACAATGGACTTGTTTTAAAATTTGCGCTGAAAATGGATCCAATGGAGCGGAAATCTTAAAAATGTTGGAAAACTGTTTGGGTACTGATATTCTAAAGAAAACATCCACTTAAAGTGGCATGAACGATTCAGAAAAGATCGTGAGCCCATCAAGAATGACGAACGTAGTGACAGGCCGTCAACATCGAAAACTGATGATAACTTCAATAAAGTCAGAGAAAAGTTGATTAATAACCGCAAATTAACCATTAGGGAGCTGACAGAGGACTTAAACACTGCTTATGGATCCGTTCAGAACATTGTAAGTTTGTCCCAAAGGACATGCATTTCATATAAAAAACGGTCCGCGTTGATACCGCCAAATATATGATTTCCAAGACTTAATCCGAGCCAACGTTCATCAAACGCATCTTTAGTGGAAACGGGGTGTGGGCTGGAGAGCTCCGAATGAATCAAAACCAAAAAACCATGTCGTTTTCAGTCAAAAAAGAAAGCGATGCTCATGGATGCCAAAAGTTCAGACATCTAATAGAGACTATTATTTGGGCGTTATGAGACGTTGACGTGAAACAGTTCGCAAACAATATAGGATTTGTGGCAAAAAAAAACTCGTGGATTTGACATCATGATAACCCCCGCTGCACCGTGCCTTCATTCTCTTTGATCTAGTCAAAAAAATTACTACTTCCGAGGAGGTAATGGAATAAGATAATAATAGAAGACGGCTCTGACGGCCACACCGAAAATAGAGCTCTAGAAATGTTTCGAGAGATGGATCAAACACTGGCATAAGGGCGTTGCAGTTGATTGGGACTAATTTGAGGGCGATAATATCACTTTTGACGAAGAAACTTGTATTTTGAATTTTCTGAATATATTCCGGGAACTTTTTGATCAAGGTGGTATGTTTAAAGGGTCAGGAAGAAAGATCCAGGTGTAAGAACTTTTCATTTGATTTACAAGTAGGCAATATACGCCTTATAAAGTTGCAGAGAAACAGTTTAGGGCACTGAACAAGTAAAATCATAAGAAATACTCCTTATCTAAATAGAAGGCCACGACCTTTTCACTCTCGTTGAGAAATATGAAGAAGAGAGTAAGGAAGTATTATGCGCTTCCACGATAGCCGGTTCGACATGGATTTTCATACGGCCAAGGACAATCACTAAAGTAGCATTCCACAAATATTTATGGAGAATGTTTATGCTGCTACAACAACGAAGATAAGGAAGTACTGCGTGGTCTACTTAAACTCTTCACATAGATTTTTTACAATAATGATAGCAAAGCGAATTTACAGAAGGTGGCTTCGCTGGAGCAATGTATTTGCATGTATTTTGTGTTTGCAATTTGTTTGCTCTAATGTGAAAATTTACATGAGAATGTAAATAAATATAGAAGAAGTGAACTCATCTTGTGTGGATTCCCTTTGAATAGATAAGAAGACTGCGACATCCGTGAGTGTCTGGCTTTGACATAACAATAAATAAACAAGAAAGAGATCGGTATTTGCGAGTGAATAACAATAAAAATGGAAAACAATGCAACAATAACATTAATACAAATATTTAATTATTACGTCAGTTGAATATGACAATATAATTAGCTGATTTTGACAAAGTCACTGAGCCCAGGACAGTGAGACGCGGATGTCGTCCATGAATGATAGATTACAAAGTTTGGCCATCCGAAGCAAAATTGTGAGAGCAACTTCCGCTGCCACATCATCGGGAACTTGGTAGCAGAATTCTGTTCACTCATTTCGCGTGTATTGACACACTTGTCCAATCAGTCGTTGTCCAGACGGCAACGAAGTAAAAGAATAATCTCTATCCAACCTAGTGTCTGTTTTTTCGTCAAAAAAAAGGCTGCTATAACCTGGGTTACTTCTACGAATCAGCTGATTCCTTTAAAATCGCTGAGAACCGATTAACGGTCTGATGTTGGCCACACCTCTGCATTCTGACGTAAGAATAAATAAATAAGAAAGTTAATGGCATTTGGTCGTGAATAACAATAAACATGAAAAACAACCCGCTGACTCTGAAAATTCACTGAGAGCAGGATAGCGGCTCGCGGATGCCAACACCTTCTGTAGTCTCTCCACCGTAAATTTTGTACAAAAAAAGTTCTGAGACGTATTGTCAGTCAATGCATCATGACGTTATATATGTATGTAAGTGCAATTGATTAACGAAATTATTCTCTTATATCTACCGATTTTCTTCACACTCAAAACAAGTCGCTTTGGTTTCTCCTCAAGTGCATTCAAGTGACTCGTTGTTGTACTGCTCCAAATACTTGGGTTTTTATTTTGTATTGTCACATAAAGTGTCAAACGTGTATTATTGCGGCAATTTCGAAATTCAATTGCGGTTTTCCATTGCCCCTCAAACACTTGTGAGGCTAAATTTACTAAATGAATGTATGTATGTCTGTATGTTCTATGCTCATATTGTGGTCGTCCAGGGCATTCCCCCCTTTTAACACTCTCAGGCAATCAAACTCACAAATTTCTTCCCACATGACTTCAAAGTGGACTTTAATGTATGCGTGAGTTTGTTTGTTTTTATACTGTAACTAAGTGTCGTGCATTAAAACTGCGACTAATGACAACAAAAGTTTACTGCTAATTAAGAATTTGAACAAAACATGCGCAATTCAATACTCTTTTGCCTTTTTGGTACCCGAAGTGGCTTGGAAAATTGTTAAACTGGACCAGAAGAGGATTGTGAGTTGCGGTATTTTCCTCTAATTGGGGGTGAGTGTTGGGCATCGATTTTTCAAAGCGCTGGCGGTGGTGGCGATGCGCACATTTTGAAAAAATTCGTCGTAAATTTAGTAAACCCGACTTTCAATTCGCCCACAATGTAATGGCTCTGGTGCTGGTGCGGCTTACAACCGCAACATGTGAGTTTAAATCTTGAATGCGGTTGGAGTTTATGTGTGAAATTTGTGTTTTGTATAGAGAAAAGGGTAGATGACTGGAACTAAAAATATCTACATCTACAAAGTGATTTCAGTTTAATTTGGAATTTTTCTCTTGTTTGGTTTCGAAATACTGAGATGTTGCATGTTTGTTTGGCTGAATGAATGTATGACTGTATGTGCAGTATTAAGTACCAACTTTCGGACTATGTATGCACATACATACATATGTATGTAGCTAATTGTGAAGTGGCCGTTAATACTTGAATTGAATTCGAATGGTGTGGCGAAAATTGTGGAAAGGGGTGTGTGCCGTTCTCACGTTCTTCGAAAACTGCTACCGTCGTTATTCGGTTGGCACCCATGTGTGCGCCAGCTATGGGCTCAGCGATCGGCCCGTTGAGATACTATCAAGTACTATGGGTACTATGGGTATTATAACACTTTTATTGAGGGTGAATTCGGTACACTCATCAAAATCTTAAGTGAAATAAATTGATTTGAAAAAATTAAAATTTTCGCTAGCCAGTCAAAGTGTTGAAAGGTTTCCACATTTAAGATTTGTTATAATCATTAATGAGAGGATATGTGGCTGAGTACACACACACACGCAATTGTATGTATGGTATGTAATACGTTTGTATCGATTTTTTTTCCTGCTGCATTTTAAAATGCGCCACACGATCACAGCGCAGCACCAAGTCGAGGATCAATTGAATGATCACCAACCGCTGTGTTTGTGTTTGTACGCGGAGACATCACCATTCAGCTTCAGTCATTCAGTGTGCGTTTTGTTTTTATTTTCGGTGGTGGCTTTGAGTGCTCTACATTGGTTTGTCGAGTTTTCGGGGTGGATTTATGAAAACTCATTGTAAGCATTGATTAAAAATGACGGTGGGAGTGTGAAAACAGCAGATTGAGTATATACATATGCATGTGAGGAAATCAGTTTTGAATATAGGATTAAGTGAAGTTAATGAGGAAGTGACATAAGCAGCGTATTGTGTGCGAAAAATGTTGATTGCATTGAAATGCCTAAACATCGAACCTTAATTGACGAAGTACTTTTGAATGAGAGATAAGAATCGTGTGAATCGTTGGTATGAAATAGTTTTTGAAAATTTTGTTTCAATTGGATTACAATGGATTTTTCATATGTGTGTACTTATACCTACATATATTTTTTGTAAACGATTTTCTTTACTCGACGATTTGTGTTTGCGTTTGAAATATGAATTATATTTGGATTTTAATTGCAGTTCGCAAATCAATATTCGTTCACTTCAGAAATAATATATTTTTTCCTATTTAAATTTTTGTAAGTTTTACTATGGTAAAGAGTTATAGTAATAGTAGACTAATCACCTACCCTGCCAGAAAGTAAAATAGATTGATGAAACCAACGCAAGACTGAGTCTTGTCGAGGCCCTGTGCTCCCGAGTGGAATGATCAAGAAAAAAACAGTTTCACTATAAAAGCTGAGCCATGGTTATCCATCTGAATGCCATTGAAGAGAATGGGGATATCCTTGAAATTTTAACGCACTCTAACGCATTATTATTAATCACTGCTTCACAACTTCAAGTTTTCCGACAGAGTGGAAAAAGGCTATCATCATTCTTGTAGTCAAAAGAGCAATGCTAGGCACATGCTAGAGATTACTGAACTGTAAGCATTTTACCAGTCTTTTCAAAGGTGTGCGAGTCGCTGATGGGAAATTTTAATGTACCCATTGCAGTCTGGGTATAAACCTAAGCATAGCTCAACGGATGTGATATAAATACTTGACGACATAAGGATAAGGATTGACAAAAGTGATCTCTCTCTCTTCTATGCATTCTGGATATCTCTAAAGCATTTGATTCGGTAAATTATAATCTTTATTGCAAAAAGCTAAGCGAGATAATGTCACCGACCGTTTAGAAGTGATCTCAGGGGTAAAACAGGGAGATGCCCTTTCATCCCTGCTTTTCAACTTGGTACTTATGCGGATGACATCGTAATCATAGCCAGAAACAAATAGGCTCTGTATTTATGCGTCTAGAATCATCTGCTAGGATTGTAGGACTTATCAGCAACGAAGAAAAAACTAATTACATGGAAGGTGCCGCGCGCAACGTAACACATAACTTGCGAATCGGCAGCTATAGCTTTGAAATAGTCAATGAATTTAAGTATCTCGGAATTGTACTGAGCGCACATAAAGATACATCTATTGCCATACTAGACAGGATACAAACTGCAAATAAGTCGTACTTCGCGGATACAAAGTTGATGAAGTCGACATTACTTTCTAGAAACCAGAAACTAAGAATATACAAAACTGTCATAAAATTTACACTCGCATACGGGTGTGAAGTATGGGTGCTGAAATCCAATGAAACCGAACAGTTAAAGACAGAACCTAAGACAAATTTATGCACCTGTACGGCTTGAAGACGGTACTTACCGCATTCGGTACAACGACTAGTTAGATACACTAAATAAATAAATGTAATCAGGTACATCAAAGCGCTAAGGTTGCGATGGTACGATCACATTTTACGAATGAGCAACGACAGACTTATAAAAAAGGTCTTGGAAACAAAGCCGACAGAAGAAGAAAACGATGTAGAGATGACATTGAAGGCGACTTTGGAGCTATGGGCATATCGGATATGAAACGAAAAGCTGATGGCCGAGTGAAGTGGGTGCGAATTGTAACGGAAGCAATGGTTCAGCCCGAACTGTGATGCTGTGGTGATGATCAAAAATTTATGTGGACACTTCGTGTAGTAGAATTTCTGTTAATAATTACATATAAGGTATACAGTTGCTGCGTTTAGATACTAAAATACGAAATATCAATTACCAAGATCAGGTAGTGGGTTGAGGAATGAGTATTTGTGAAGCCTTGGGATATTAGATACCTTAGATACCTGTACTTGCAAGTAAATACTCGATAGTATTTGACCCGAAGCAAGCCATTTTTACTGGTTGCTTTTTTAGAGTTTTTACATGGTGTCGATACTTTTTTGCAATTGCTAAATCAACTTAATGCCTTAAGGACCCACTTTTAATGGGTTATATACAGTTAAAATTTTCAAAAAATCGGTACTTTTTTCTTTATGTACTTATATTTAAGAATACACACAGAAAATTTAATATCGTTCCGGTGAATATTTTCGAAAGTACACGAAAATTTGAAAAGGCGTTTCAGAGTGCTTGTAAAGTGCTTTTCAAACTTTAAACGCGTTTTTCTCAAAATGGTGTTTTCAAAGTCGGTGACCAACATTACTTGAAAACGGCTAAACCGCTTAATTTTTCTTAAATATATTTTTTATTAATTGATCGAAGATTTTTTTTCACCGATAAATATTTCTTTTATAAACAATTAAAGGCCGAAATTTCAGTCAAAACTCGATTGTTTTTTTTTTTTGAAAAACCGCCATTTTGTCAAAAAAATTTATTTTGCTTATTCCTTCGATTAATTATTAGACTTAACATTACTTTAACGAAATCTGTTTGGTTTTTAAATTTCAGAGGATCCAGTTCAGAGATATAGTGGTCACCACAAAATGTCGTGTTTGAGAAGAGCTCCCGGAGATCAGCTGTAGCTCCTTTCCAAATAAGTATTTGTACTAATACTAAGTCTTAAAATACAGTTAAAATACAACATAATATGTATACAAATTTTTGTATAAAAAAATTTAAAAGTTTTCTCAGAAAAAAATCTGGAATATTCGCTTTTTTCGGGTTTTTAAAAGTGCGTTCACATATGCATTACTTTCCAATAAACCCACAAAATTAATCTACCCGCTCACATATGGCAGATTATCTGTAAAAATGACAATCAGCTGTCAATATTGTTCTGAAAGGTTTTTCTTCATAGAAATTATTTTGATGGAATATTTCGGTGTGTTGGGTTGCTTAATTATTATTAACGATATGAAGAAAAGACAAGAAGAAGGAATAGTTAATTTAATTGCGCAATTAGCTGCTAATAATAAACAGTTGCAGGAAATCCATAAACGACGTTTACTGAGGTTTCAGAAAACTATGGCAGCAATATGCACTCGAAATTCTATATTACATTTTATAACAACTAATAAGAGGACAAAGCGTTTATGGACACACGCGTTTTCTGTAATATGAAGGCATAGTTAATAATACCTAATAAACATTTTATTAGAATTATGTCTACAAACCTTTTTTCTTTGCTGGCATCCATTTTATTTAGTTTTTTTACTTTGACGGTTTTTCTGTACACGCGTAAAAATAACGACCTATTATACAGAAAACACAAGGTTGTATGGTTATTATCTAGGATTATTTTATAATCTCAGATTTTGAGAGAGAAATTGTGTATGGGAAATTTCGTTTTTTAATTACGGATTGGAAGTTAGGCACGAAAAAGTAGATCATCTACTTATATGTCAACGTATTAGAACTGTATATAACCCCTTAAGCTAAGATCATATTTTATTGCTAAATTATTTTATTTTTGAGTAATAGCTGTTACAAATCTTTACATACATTTGTATGTATGTGTATAAGCGTACTCATTTTTGTGGAAGAACATGTGCAATGCAGTAGTGGGGCCAACATCAGAACGTTAACCGGCTTTCAGCGACTTTGAAGGAATCAACTGTGTAAACGTCATCTATAATCCCTTGGAAGTGTGTAAGAGTACGTGTGAAAGGAGCAGGCAGAATTCTGTTGTCGAGCCTCCGATGATGTGGCCGCCGGAGTCACTCTCACAATTTTGCTTTGGACGCCCAAACCTTGTAATCTATTATACACCTTTGGATAAAATTATTGAGATTTGTGGGTCGGTGAGTCGCTCTTAAGAGAAAAGTTTGGTGATTCGATGCATCATGCGCAGTCGTCATGCTTTTAGCATGCTGCTGATGCAATACTCTGCTAGGCATGTGAAATGAAAAACAGAAGAGCAACTTACTGCATATAGTACATACATACATGCGGAAATGAATGTAAGCGGAAGCTGCTTAAGTAGAAATATTTGCAGAAAACGGTCAGAAAAGGGCCATGTAAACGTCGCCCATGCGTCGCTCACTCAATTGTGAAATGCCTAAAAAATGAACCGCTCATCAGGCAAATATTTAGAGAAGTTGATTTCTTATACCTCAGTTAGTAGGGATGAGTTTTTCGCTAAATGTATTATAAAAATTTAATTTTTGTCCATTTCCTTTATGTAAAATTTAAACAAAACATGAACAAATGAGTTTTGGTTCCGTATTAAAAATTAAAAAAAAAGATAATTTGGCCTCCTCCACAATTCTTGAGGTGCTTAGCAACTTTCTCGACATAGTAACTTTTACACAATATCTTTTCCTGCTTCCATTATTAAAATTTAACTTTCCGATCAAAATTAGGGAAGGCAACCTATGGTTCGTAATTCGCAATGTAATTGATACTGAATTATTTACAAATGGAATAATTCGCTATTGTATGGCTAATTACGTAATTCGAAAGATAATTGGGAAGTGAATTACGAATGGGAAGCGAATTACATTCGAGCAGTGCGAACATAGCACAATCAACTTGGCAGATACCCAATAGTCCATAGACACCGCGACTGTTATAATAAGAATCATCGTAATTTTGCACTTGGAGTTAAAGTCGTGAAGACCTGGAAATGTGTATGAAAATTTTTTTTTCTTACAGAATTGAATTCGGCGCCAACAACTTTGATACTAGTCTTTTTAATATGCCTTTTAATGAGTTGAGTAATTACAAAGAAAGTTATAGACGTAGGAAGAAAGAGATTATACAGCGTTCCAAATAAGCAATACCGTCGGCACTGTGCTGGAGCCTACATGCTCTGTGATCTAATTTTGTGAATGTTGTGAATGTTCAACTGTCATGTAGTCCGAATGGATACAAACGCTCCGGCTCTGTAAGTATTCGATGCGATACCAGCTGGTGGTAGGAGAGGGAGAAGAAGGCCTCCTCTTCGTTTGAAAGATCAGGTGGAAAAGCACTTGGCTTCACTTAGTGTATCCAACAGGCTCCGGTTAGCACGGGAAAGAAACGTCTGGCGCGCTTTGAAGAAGATTGTTCAACTGCAATAGAGGTGTTTATTTTTTAGGCAAAGAATTTCCTTTACATTTATGGCAGCGTGTATTTCAGAGCTGTCTTTAGCTATCCTTGGAAGAAATTCAGAAACACATCGTGAAATACATCGAGTGGTTTGTTAAGAGCTTGAGAACTTAAAATGGCAATACAAACAGAAATGTTGTTGGAATGATTTTTTTTTATTACAATCTGGTAGATAATTTTATGGCATTTATTTATTGAATACGATATTCGGCATATGTCCACCACGGCGTCGAGTTACATGGTTGTTATTGTTGTGGTAGTAGTGCACTATGTCCTGCCAGTGCTGTGTAGTCACTGAACGTCATCGTCTAACTTATGTAACGGTCGGCCCAGGAAGCATGCTATTTCGATAGGTTGGGTGCAGAAGGAGACGGGTGTTAGGTGAGTGAATTTAAGAGGGCACATGTTGGACAAGTGTGTAGCGTTCTACGATGAAATGTATACTAATGAAGTTTACAAATGACAAGCGAAAAATAAAAAATATTGCGTCGTTCGCCCTCCCTATCGGAAAAAAGTTGAAGCGCACCTATTGAATAACCCTATATATTGAGCATGTCGGGGTCGAATCTGAATCTTCGTCTATAATGGGACTCCCATAACGGCATTCGGGGGTCCGGAGTTTAGAAAGGTAGTGAGAGTCGCCCGATAAATGTCTATATACTGTCCGATCAATTAGTTGCAGTCGAGATGCCTTCCGACATGCCTATGAGAAACGATCTCTTGCAGTCGGTTTTACATTATCGGAATGGATCGGATTTTTCCCGATCAATGGCTGCGTCCCAGTAAACTAGTGTAGTCATGTGCGTTGAAGCTCACGAGTTATATGGTCCATTCCATTAGTGCAATAAATCCATTGCTAAGCGCTCTGTATGGCAAGTTGCGCCGCCTTGTTGGAACCAATTGGTGTCGATGTTTAGCTGATTACTTTTGAGAAACAAGAATTTAGTCAGTATGGCTCGAGAGTGCCCGCCATTCACCGTAACGACACCTCCTTCCTCATTTCGAAACAAATAAAGACCGATGATTCCGCCGTAACTCTATGAACTTCGCGAACAGATTTTTTTTCTATTTATTTAAATTTCCACACTTTGTAAGCGTTGTTCTGTCGTTAAACGATTCACGATGACTTGCCAAATCTTACTGAAAAGAAATGTTAACACAGTTTGCCATTCTCAGCTGTCAAACCATAGATCAATATCGATAGTTCTCATGCAGCTAAAAAACAGCGGATATATTTTCAAATCGATGTATTCAAAATGAAGCAGTTTAGAGTCTTTCTAAGGTACCAGATCCACTGGCATATCCTACGATTAATCCTAGTTTCGTGTCGCGACGTTCTGAAGCGTAGGAAAAAAATGGATGAGGTGCAAGGAGGTACTCAAAAGTTTAGTATTTTGAAAGGATTTTTGTAAGAAAAATCTGTTCAACTATTGTACAGATAAACTTTATCAATACATACAATTCAGTGTGCAACAGTACATCCATCTTGTCCAATTCCCCTCCCAAAAAAAAAAAATTAAGCGAAATCCACTATTGCCAGCACATTAACGCAAGGTGAGGAGAATTAAAATTGTTATTTTATGGAAGCTTTAAATCGATGCAAATCATCTTTATCTAGACGCATATATGAACTCCTGTCTCGTGTCAATCTTCCGTTACGCGCCCTTCGCCCGCATTCTTCCACCTTTGCTAATACCCAAAGCATAAATGCAAAACTCCGTAATCCGCAATCCTTTTCCTGTTACAAAAAAAAAATTAAGTGTATTTGCATACATATGTATATGCATACGCACTTATACGAGGGTATCCTTGCCAAAAAGTGTGACAATAAAAAGGCATCATCTCCCGCAAACAGTGCCACAAATGTCAATTGATCTGTCAATGCCACCAATATTTGCTCATTTAACAACCATACACATGAATATGCCACAACAACTACAAAGCTTGGCGGCTGCACAATAACAATCTAGCATTCTTACAATCCTTCTTGTGCACATTCACAAGTTTCATTCATGAGATGACAGCAGCGTACGACAAAACCTCAATCGGGCTCAGGGGAAATGTGTTAAACGTAGCTTATTGCCATATTGTTGCTGTTGCTGTTGCTGTAATTGCGGTCGCTCTTTGGCAGCCTCTTTGGCCATGTGTCAGACTCAGCTGCAACGGCAACAATGAATTGTGTGCAAAATACTTTTATCTACCTGAAATATAACAGGATAAGAAGGCGCACGTTCGTAAACATGCAATTGGAAATATATTTGAATATTCATTTGTATGTAAGCGTTTATGCACAATGGAATACACACAAAAACGTATGCAATTTTAACTGAAAATGTGCATTTATTCGATGTGATATGGCTTTGGAGGAAGCGTTGACATACATACATATGTATGTATGTGCATGTTTGCAAAGGTAGTCCGTTATGCGCGAGTTTATATTTATTTAATACATTCAAACGTACTTACAAATGCGTGTGCGTGGTTTTTTGACAAGCATGTGAGCAGTCACTTAACAGTAAAAGGATATTTTCGATTGAAATGAGCAATACGCATAGGGGTGCATTATCCTTCAGTGGGGTTGCCGTATGCAATCAAATAAAATGTGCAACTACAATCCGTTTGGCGCGCGAATTCACAATACAATACCGTACGAATAACAAGATTGATTAATGTTCAATATGATTTATATAAAACGTCAATTTATTTCAATTGCTATATACATAAATACATACATACATACGTACATTTAATAAAGCGAATATTGCAGCTTGATTCAAATTGCTACAGAATATCAAATTCCTATTTTGACATTTCTTTTTCATCTCATTGTCAGCGCATCGTTGATCCCATAGCAAGGTTAAAGGTGTTTCGATCATGCCCGTTTGTACTGTAGTTGTAAAGTTAGTTAAAAGATACATATGTACTTATGTATATGCTCGAGTTGATCATCATACTGATTTTGCAAATAAAAATCGATAATAAGAGAAAAAACGTAGACTGGATATAAAACTATGTACAGTCACTCACGCCATATTTAATACAGACACGATTTTTTTGTAAAGTGTTATATTTCACAATATTTTAAGCAAATGGAAACACAGAGTATGCACTTATTTTATTTATTTTGTTTTATTTCATTTCTCAACATAAAATACAAAATAGTGTTCACAAATTTCATTGTAATGCCAAAAAAAAACTAACAGAGAATTCACGCCGTAGCTTAAATGATACAGATAAAAAAAAGAAACTGTTTATTTTTAGTTTTTGAAATTTTAAGGTATCCTTTATTATCAATTTTGGGTATCCTTTATTATCAATTACAGCTTGAAGTCTACGTTTCATGGAGTGAATAAATTTTTTTGCGTATTCTGGACTAATTTGGTTGCACTCTTTAAGTATCACCTTTTTAAGATCAGATTTGTTATCGATGTCATATTTTCTTATGTTTGTCAATTTTTCTTTTATCATCGAAACCCACCAGTTCGGACGGAGGAAACGATCGCTGCTGTAGCTGCAGCTATACAAAGCAATCCAAGGGTTTCAACAAGAAGCTTATCTGCTCAACTTGGTGTCAGCCGACAGTCTTTGCAAACAATAATGCACAAAGATTTAGACTTATTTCCCTACAAAATTCGCTTGGAATTTTGCCAGAAGATCCTGCAAATGGTGGAAGAAGACCAAAACATGTTAAACTGCCTTTTCATGTCTGATGAGGCCCATTTCGATTTAAACGGCAATGTGAACAAACAAAATTGTCGAATATGAAGTACTTCTAACCCACAGATACTCTACGAGACGGAATTGCATCATCTTCGCGTGAAAGTGTGGTGTGCGGTTTCTTCACGCTGTATTGTCGGGCCTTATTTTTTTGAAGAAAATGGTCACACCGTTACGGTTAC
Organism: Anastrepha obliqua; assembly: GCF_027943255.1. NCBI lineage: Eukaryota > Metazoa > Arthropoda > Insecta > Diptera > Tephritidae > Anastrepha > Anastrepha obliqua. The sequence continues at coordinate 83,588,885 of NC_072892.1, forward strand.
TGGAGACCGTTATTTGAAAATGCTGAAAGAATTTTTCTATCCAGAACTACGCCGAAAGAGAATTCCTTTCAACTCTGTGTGGTTTCAACAAGATGGGACAACGTCTCACATAGCCCAGACTGTTATGACAGAGTTGCGACGAAAATTTCCCAATAAACTGATTTCAAGAAACTCCGAATTTCGTTGGCCCCCCAGGTCGCCTGACCTTACTGCACCTGACTTTTTCTTGTGGGGTTTATGTAAACAAGAAGTTTATAAAACAAAGCCAAAAAATTTGGATGAACTAAAACAATCCATTCGGGCAACAATTGCGGCTATTCCTGTCGCAACTCTCAAAGCAGCAATGAACAACTTTTTACTAAGATGCCGCACTTGTGTCAACGAGCATGGGGGGCATTTAAATTCAATTATTTTTAAAACTAGTTAAGCTACATTTAATAAAATTTAATGACCTTCAACTTGAAAAAAAAAAATAAATAAATGAATTCCATACACTAAAAAAAAGTTATTTGAGTTTCTTAATGTAGCAAAATTCATCAGGCACCCTGTAGTAGAAACACCTGTAATACAGAATATCGTATTGGAAGATCATTGAGTGACTGAAGGAGATTTAGTTGAAGCCCTGGGAATCTCATTGGGTAGTGTAAGCAGTACTTTGACTGAAGTATTGGGTTTCTGAAAGCTGGTTACACAATGGGTGCCGCAATCGCTAACAATGGAACAAAATACATATGAATGCGATTTTCTCAGCAACATTTGGAGTGTTTTCGAAAGGCTATAGTGGATTTTGTGCATCGATTCATCACTATGGATGGGACTCGCGTCTATCTGTGAACTTGGTTCTTCGGCTCCGAAACAAGCTCGTGTCCAGAAATTGGCCAAAAAGTGTTAGCATCAGTTTTTTGGTATCCGAAAGAAATTTTGTTTGAGAATTACTTCCAAACTGATAAAACAATAAATTATGAATATTATTGTAACTTGTTAGACCAACCGAATGAACAAATTCGAGAAAAAAGACCCAGCTTGCAAAAGAAAAAAATTCTTTTTCATCAGGACAATGCACCGAGTCACAAGAGCGTTTTGACATTGGCTTACATTCATGAATTAAAGTTCGAAGTTTTGCAGCATTCACCGTTTTCACCAGATTTGGTCACTAGCGACTTCCGTCCATCAAAATTTGTACTTCTAATGACTTCAAAAAGATTGATATAATTTGAAAGTCGGCAAAAAGTAAAGCAAAAAATAGGCGAAATATTAACCACGCGATCTCAATTTAAATATAAATTTTTGTAAATGCTTCAACAATAAAAAATAAAAAACCTTTATTTCAACATTTACTATGCAACCAAAAATTATTACTATATTGGAGGGATGTATGGTAATAGAGTAAGTCAATCATGTCTGTAAATTTTTCGAAGGTATGGGTTTGGGATGGTGATATAAATGTGTTTAATGTACATATAAACTATATTTTCAAAGTTCTGTGGTTATCCCCACAAGAGCAGTAGATTTAGTGATTTAAAAGTCTCACTCTCGCTTGTTAGGAAGTTACTTTTTCACCATTGATATTTTTTCGCCTTCTTAGAATCGCATCTTCTAAGGGTTTTGGAAAAACTTAATCAGCTTATTCCATTTCATGCAAAATAAACTTTTTATATTCTCTGCAATGTGTTATGAGAGTATAATGGTTTTTAGGGATATGCAGTAAATCTGTTTTCTTATAATACTTCCGATAGTTCCAAAATCGATATCATTTTTTAGATAATATTCTAAATATAACAAACGGGGAAAATCCGCACGCATATAAAAAGGCTCTGAAATTATGTAGAACGTCTTCGTCTTAAGGGGTTAGGGGTAGTCAGAATTTTCAAAAAATCGATTTTTTGCATTTTCTTAAAGTATAATGTTTTAAAAATATTGTGTAAAAATTTGAAGTGAATCCGACAAATACTTTTCAAGTTATTCAACAATTAACAAAGGGCGCTCGGCCGCTCCGGAGCCGATAGCAAAACTTTATGTAAATGCGTTTTTCTCAAAACTATGTTTTTCAAACTGGTGAACACTGTAACTTAAAAACCGCTACGCAGATTTCAATAAAATTTATACAGCTTTTGAAAAACATAAAAAACTTGTGCCTGATCGAAGGATTTTTTTTTTTTCAAAAATTTCGATTTTTTTTTAACAATTAACTGTTGGTTTTTTTTTTCTAAAATCTGGAAAAAATTTTCTGAGGCCGCCATTTTGTTCATTTTGAAAAAAAAAAAGCTTCGATCAGGCACAAGATTATCTATTAATAAAACTAATTTTTCTTGTCCGATTGGTTTTAGATGAATCTGCAAGGACTTGTGATGTTCACCGCAAGGGACTTCTGGAGAAACGGGCTTCACACAAGCAGCGATAACTTTTGCAATTATTAATTTTTTTTTTTGAAATTTTGGTGAAGTCAAGTTAAAACATGATGTTTTTATGCTATGTTTTTATTTTTGTTAAATAAATTAATTAAGTAGCAAAAAAAAAATTCGTGAAAATCATCATTTTTTCGGGCCTCTGACTACCCCTAACCCCTTAAATCGTGGTACGTCTTTGAGTGGACTTACACCATTTACCACCAATTACACCAAGTCATTATATTTGTACCTGCGAAAATTTGTAATGATAAAAACAATGAAAATTTTAACAGATTTTTTTGGAAAAAGTTCGAAAATGAAAAGTTCATAATAATTGTTTTATCATTAACTAATTTCTTGTGTAAACACAATTTTCAAAGAAAACAGCTCATATAGAAATATAATTTAAAAGAAAAAAACTAAAAATGCCGAAATATAGCCAGAAAGCAAAAATTATTAATTAATTAATATAGTAAAAAGCGCTGCGACGTATACAGTGGCTCATAGTCAAAACGATGCAGTAAAATATTAAAACCAATAATGAGATTAAATTACATAAAATACTTCTTTCCTTTTGAGATCAGAATTTTTGTATATCAATAACCTTCAAGTCCAAACGAACCACCTCTGTAAAATCGCCGATTGCTTCGAGTTGTTATCCAAATAAGGCTGAAAATACTCCCGAGTGTCTCATTTTTGTGGCTTAAAGATCTCCAAATACTATTGCTTATTCAAATTACTTTCAATAAAAGCTAAATTTTCGGTTCCTTCAGATGACAAACATCCACTTAACATTACGTGTCTTCCATCGTCCTGCACAATCAAACACACAATGCTGCGCAGATTTTGTGATTTTTTCTCTCTATTTTGTTTTATGCAAAAAAACTTTGTCATCTGTTTTCGCGTTCATCAGTAAAACTTATGGTGTTCCAGAAGTTATTTGGAAGTACGGTTTTTGGTGTTGATAAATGGATTGTTGCAGGCAATGTGTCGATGACAATCAGCTTACCTTAGAACTCTACTGACAATTTTAGGATGGCAATTTTCAAGATATTTTTCAACTTCATTTGCAATTACTGGAATGCTCTTATGTGGATCCATCTTGCATTACTGTCATTGAATTACTGTCAATTTAACCATTTTAGCGATTTTTCGTTGGTTTTTGCCATCTTTATAGCACTTCAACAGATGTTTGACGACCCATTTTGGTTGCCCACAAGCGACCAAGATCTTTTATTTTCAAGTATGATTGTTTTATTCTTCGACGCTAATATCACTTGCTGAGCATTGAAAAGTAGTACTGCTTTTTCGCAATAAACAGTAAATGCATGTGCATCATTTTAGTTGTGACAACATACATATGTATGTAAGTTTGTCGTGCTCATAAGAGCCCTTTGCTGGCGCCGTCTAACAGCTCCTGCAAACAAAATTAGTTATTTCAGCTATTTGAGCGTCCAATTTGCAAAAACACAACGAAAACCAAAATGTGTAATATTTTACGTTGTCTCAAAATTCTTTTCACAACTCGAAGAAACATAAACAAACACCAGAAACCCAACGGTATGCATTTTTGTTTATATAATTTTGGTTGCTGTTGCACGTATGTAGATTTGATGGTAGTACAAGTGATTCGTGCTATTCATTATTTCGCAAGAAAACGTCTTCCAAATAATGCCAGGTTATCGTGTGAGTGAAAATATTATACAATTAGTTTGTTATAATTACTATAGGTTAGGTTAGCTTAAAGCGGTTGTCCACTGTGGTACACATTCAGGCTCATAGTCCATTGTGATGCCGCATTGTGGGGGACTTGTGCTCTTCTCTCCTAATACCAGTCTGTAAAAAAAAGTCTGTTTTAAAAAAAATTTGGAGATCCCCAATTTCCTCAGTACTGAGATCTTCCAATGCATTGAAGAATTGTCTACCTAAAATGGTAAATCTACGTCTGGATACAGCAGGACACTGGTACAGGAGGTGTGAGACAGCTTTTGGAGAAGTCATGTGTTTTTATATACCCTATTATAACTGAAATCAGTGTGCTAAGACTGTGCAACAAAAGCTCACACCAAAGATGGAAAAGTCAATAGCCGCAGATTTCGAAGACCGCCAGGTTGTGAAAACAGGTGATGAAACAGTCGAAGAGCTTTCTTTAAACTCATTTTTTCATTAACAAGTGCAAGAAAAAGTCATTACAATCATGTTATATAAAAATAAATAAATAAATATGTGCATTACTTTCGAAAACCACTTCAAGCATTTTACAACAGAACTATGAGACAAGCTGTATATGAATGTCCTCAACTATCCTGTACACCCTGTACAGTGGTCCAAAATAATGCAGTCAAACGCCCTTAGGAAAAAACCTAATGTTGACATTAAAAAAATGTCTAGAGTGCTAAATCCCACCTCTCGCCTATCGTCACTGGAACAGCTGCATGCAGCAAGACTGCCCCCAATACTTCTTCTCCAGGCTGGTATTTCTGCTGCGTTTGCCAAAGACGGCTCCACCCAAACTCCACATCGGTTAGCTGCAACCAGTGCAACGGGTGGAGCCACCTTAAGACCTGCTCAGACCTTAAGGTAAACTTATCTTTTGTCTAATCAATAAACTACAATTTTCCTACATCACCAGCTGCCATACACTTCCACAGCACCAGCTTGTTTCACTGTTGGTTATACATTTACTTTATAGCGCTGTACTAGATTCCCTCCACATTGATTATCTTCCTTTGATTCCATAAACGCAACATTTTCTTGCACGCGAGAAAATAAAATTTTTTCCAAAATTCTGGAGATTTGCATATATGCTCATTTGCGGGTAATGCTTTTTTGTCTACATATTTATCAGATAAGCAAATGGTTTCTTCCTAGCAACTCCTCTATGACAGCCGACTTTTCTTAAGACTCTTTTGGCAGTTGAAGTAGTATTCTATTTTTTAAACTTCTTCCTTATTTCATCTTTTATTTTGAAGCAGTTACGAGTATCTTTCCATCTTTGTTCCCTTTAATATTGCGCTTTTGCTTTTCTGTTAATTTGCAGGGACGCTCTGCTCTTGGCCTTGAAGTTATAATTCTGTTATTTTCGTAGTTTTGAATTACTGTCCCAACTGATTGATGCTAATTCTCTGTCTGTTGTTCTTCCTGTTTTTCGATAGTTTTGGCCTTATTACCATCATTTTTTTTTGGTTTTCATCTCGCCAACATCAATTTCTTTTTCTTTTGCTTCCATTGTAAGGCTCTCCACAGAACTCTATTTAATACCGATAAACTAAAAACTTATTAAATAAAAATAACGAGCAATACAAAAAGCGAATCTAGATACATATGTATGTATGTATGTATGTATGTGTGATGAGCTTACAATTTCGCATTCGCCTTACTACTTATTACCTAAAAAGTACTTTTAGAATTGGTGGCAATGCAATGCGATCATAATTTTTTGTCGCTAGCAGGACTATGAAAATGATGAGTTTGAATTTTTGCCATTAGAACTTTATTGGCACTGCTCTACCAACACATGCAATTTAAGGCAGCTCTCTTCCCGTGTTGCCAACATATGTATGTATGTACATATGTACATATGTTAATTTATACCAGTTCCTTCATCTATTCGCCACTTGCTAACACTTGGCGAAAAGAAGAGGCCTTATGTTACATTAAATGAAGTACATTACTTATTGAATGATAAGGTGAAGCATATTTTAATTTTTAGCAAATTAATAAAAAAAGGAGGAAATGTGCGATCTTAAAGAGTTGTTTCACATATACATATGCACATATTTCTAAATACGCTATTATATACATACATACATGTATATACAGATATGTAGTGTGCTTATACTTATGCATTTACATATATATATAACTATTACTCATAATTCATACGAGTATATTCCAAAATATAAAACACCATAAAATAGATTTAGCTATAGCCATTTCTCACACACGCTATTGAATGCATACATATCCACACATTCATACTCACATATGTACATATCTGCATATAAGGTCCTGACTACCTCATTGCAGTATTGTTAAATCATTTTGTAATGGGATATTTTCAAGTGAATCCTCATGCGAAGGGGGAAAATGAAAATAAATATTTATTCAACGGTGAAAATTGTAAAACACTTGAAAATTGTGAAAACAGCGAAGATAGTGGAAAAATGCTTAGATCGTGGCACAGTTTCGTGCAATATACTAATAAAACTCGCATATATGTATATATATATATATATATGTACATGTATATTTGCTTGTAGATATGTACATACATACACATATCAAAATTCAAATAGACACAGCTGGGTTGTAGTACTCCGTTTGCACGGACAGCTGATAAGGATATTTGAGTGAAGTGGTTGTGAATTTTGTAATCCTAGACGAGGGAATGGGCAACTATTCTTGAGGGTGGTTAATTAAAAGGAATTTTGCAACGGATTTAAAGTAAAAAAAATGCCAAAATTATGTAATCTCTTGAATGAAAAGTATTTTGGCAACTTATAGCTGCAGAAATAATTTTATACTTCACTAACTACTACCACAAATAAAATTGTATTAATATTAATTTTCTTGTTTCTCTTGCCAATAAAAGCACTGGTCTTTTGGCCTCTGGTAACGATACAGCATGCTTGACTGCGCTTTGTATGTGTTAGTGCAGTCGAGTGGCGTCGTGTCACACATACTTGTTGTCGGTAAAAATAAAAAATTTTAGATATTAGCGTCAAGCACCCGACACGCACACATATAAAGTTCTTGTCAAACAATGCTTGACCGTCACCAGAGGCCATTTAATTCTTTCTACATTTTTTTGTACAGCTCTTTGTAAATAAATATTATTGCCTTTATCTTTCATGTTGACAATTGTTTTCTTTTGGCTCATGCGTATCCTTGCAGCACTTTCAGCACGAGCTTACTCAATTCCAGCTACATTGTTGGTGTGTGTATCATACATATATAAATTAATACATATATACATACATACGTTGGCAATACAGTTATTAAGTAAAAAAATTATATTTTGGTTTGGGTAGAACAATAAATCGCATCTTGCCGGCGGCCAAAATAAAAACAATCCGAAGTATTCACTCCCTGATGCAACAACAACAATAGAAGCTGTTAGTATAACGGAGTGTACGAGCATGTCAGATAACCAGCTAGTCCGACAGTGGTAGCCAAAGGCAAATTTACCTTGATCCTGTGTTTGTTTATTGCGCACACTTAGCTGACAGCAGGAACTTTATTTGTATGTATAAAAGTACACAGCGATCTGAGCGTTTGCTGAAACAAAAAATCTAATAAACAAAAACAAAACCGTTCCAAAATTTTAAAAGGTGACACTTTCGTTTTAAATAAAGTCTTTCTGTTAATATATGTACGCTAATGCATGCAAGGCATGCTTCCAAAATCCTTAAGTGAAGATAAATTCTTCCCTCTCTTGTTGCGCGATATCATCCCTGCAGGGAAAAGTATGATACTAGTTTTGAACTAGAATAAAACCTGTTCACTTTTCAGATTCGCCAGTTCGTACTCTATCTTTCTTCCATGTAAACTAGTGGTATTTTTAACATGGCGATGCTCTACAAAATCAACCGGCCATGCATCGCAAAATACCAGTTCATAATAGCGAAAGGAAAACTGGTTTAATATATTTTTAAAGCAACCCGTTTTAGACCAGTTAAAGTTTAAAACAAAAATACATGTTTGCATTCCAACGTTTTAAAATATTATAGTTTATAATAAAAGTGTACACAGAATTTTTATTTCATAAAATTGGGTTAAACTTTTTCAGGTACAGTAATTTATTGAACATTCTAAATTTGGTCAAAACTTACACTATAAGTAAATTACAAGTAATTCATATAAAACTAAGACCAATTCTTTAACAAAACGAATAAAGAAATAAAATCTAAGGTATTCAATTTAGGAATAAAATAAAATTAATGCTAGTTAAATTTCGGATTTATCCTCACTTTTAACTTTAATTTTTTTTTTTTGCTTTTGCCACTTATGAATGAAATGAAGAAATATGTAAACAAGCTATATCGATGGTTTTCGAGAAAAGTGACATAATTCAAAAATACAAAATACTGAGTTGGGTCAGTTTCCTAGATAAGTGACGCGCCAATTCGATCACCTGACAAAACGACACTAACGCCATCTCTCAGAATTGCTTCAAGATTCGCTTATGACGCTTTTCCAGATAAAAATATATAAACTCTGTAGTTGATTTTTGCTTTTAACGGCAAAACTCCGAATTTCAGTTAATTTTGAGTTGTGTCGCTTTTCTCGAAAACCATCGATATGATATACATACATATGTAGTGTTTTTAATCAACTGAAAAATAACCGAATTCTCTTCTTCGCGGTTCCCACTAATTGTAACATCTACGCTTACTTCGCCGCTAGGTGGAGTATTATTTTCCCGAATCGTCGTTAGTCAATCCCACATTCTTTCTACACGATATAACTCTACAAATCACCTCATCGTAGCGAAAAATAATGCCCCTTCTAATGATGGTATCAAAAAAGTTCATACATACATATGGACATATGAAGATAAAGAATAATTTTACTCTCGTATGCATTGATATTGAAAATTGTATATAGTAGATAATATAATTGCCCTCATTGTGGGTAGAACTTGATAAATTGTCATCATTCTCGCTTCTCTATTTGAATATCGCCACTTAGTCGGATGCCCTGTACTGGGCGAAACGTGGTGATAAAAACTTCCCTAATTCATGACCCCAGGCCAGACCTGGGGGAAAAGCTGCTTTGGTGGAGCAGCGAAGTACTACCTTTCTCACCAGAATTTCAGTATTCGACGAAGTATTCTCTACTGATTGAATAATTATTACACCTTTCATGCATGTATCGCGTGTTTTTTAAGAGATTGAGAACTCAATGTGATAATAATACAAATGTTGGAATCATATTTATATTATAATCAGGTAGATAATTTCATGGCATTTATTTTTTGAATATGCGGCTACGAGTTGCACGTTCCATTCGATCAATCCAAGTTTTTAGTACTTTTTCCAATAAATCTGGCCGTATTCGTCAATGGGGGTTTGAATTTGCAATCAATCGATTGTTAAGCGCTCTGTATGGCAAGGTGCGCCGTCTTGTTGGAACTAATATTCAGTCAGCATGGCCCGGTAGCACTCGCCATTCACGTAGCGGCAGTTCCTTTCTAATTTCGAAATAAATAAGAACCGATTCGGAATCAGTGCTCTATGAACTTCGCGAACAGATTTAATGTAGCACTCGCCATTCACGTAGCGGCAGTTCCTTTCTCATTTCGAAATAAATAAGAACCGATTCGGAATCAGTGCTCTATGAACTTCGCGAACAGATTTAATGTTTTTTTAAGTTTCCAAAATTTGAAAAGTCTCTTCTTGAAAAGTATTTGAAGCAACTCGGGTAAATTTTTCAAAAATAGATAAATCCATTTTTTCTGTTTCAAAGAGGCAATTTGTCTTTAAGAGGGAGTACAACATTACCGACTAAGAGTGAGAAGTAACTAAGGTTTAACACCTTTAATAATTTCATGATGTTGATAATTATAATGGGGTTTTCAGTAAGAGCGCTTCAACTTTTGAACTTTTTTGAATAAAACACAAACGGTATGACTTTTTTAACTAATTTTTTTTTTATTATCGAGTTTGAACATATACATTTAAGTATGAAATTCGATTTCTTTTGCATTAACACCGCGTGCACGTTTTACGAAGTCCAATCGTTGAACCCAATTTTCGACCACTCTTTTGCATAAATCGGCCGAAATTCCAGCAATTTCGCGTTCAATATTGGCTCTGAGCTCACAAATCGTCGCCGGCTTGTTACTGTAGACCAATGACTTCACATAACCCCAAAACGGGACGGCCCGTAAAATGGCCGTAATTCTCTTAAAGTAGCAGCAACAGAACGATTATTTTCATAAAAAATTTGCACGATTTGCAATCGTTGCTCAAGTGTGTAGCGTTCCATGATGAAATGTATACTAATGAAGTTTACAAATGACAAGCGAAAAATAAAAAATATTGCGTCGTTCGCCCTCCCTATCGGAAAAAAGTTGAAGCGCACCTATTGAACAACCCTATATATATGTACATATAATTGGCGCGTATACCCTTTTTGGGTGTTTGGCTGAGCTCCTCCTGGTATTTGTGGTGTGCGCATTGATGTTGTTCGTTTAATGGAGGGACCTACAGTTTCAAGCCGACTCCGAACGGCAGATATTTTTATGATGGGCTTTTTCATGGCAGAAATACACTCGGAGGTTTGTCATTGCCTGCCGAGGAGCGATCGCTATTAGAAAAATGTTTTTCTCAATTTTGGTGTTTTCACCGAGATTCGAACCGACGTTCTCTTTGTGAATTCCGAATGGTAGTCGCGCACCAACCCATTCGGCTACGACGGCCACCGTTGTTGATAATTTACGTACTAAATTAAGAATTGTAGCAAATCCTCGCACTGACCTAAAGCTTTCAAATACATACATACATACATAACTGAATAACCCAAATTGTGCCCAAATGATGAATTGTTAAGAAGAAAATTATAACCAAAAATATCAAACTTTTCAGTGGAAATTTCTGCTAGCATCCAACCACACTAAGGGTTTTTAGGATATACATATGTATGTATGTATGTAAATAGTGATCCTCGTGTGGCAGTGATATGACTGCTAACCATATAGTGAACCCGAAATACCCTTTTCAATTGAGAAAAGTTCGCTATATTTGGCTCCTAATTGAATACAATTTAGAGCCACTGTGTTTTTTTAAGTTCTTGTTTTGTCAGTGACATTGATTTAAGAGGATAAATAAAAAAGGCATGAAGGATTTTTGATTAGAGCTATTTGTTGAGCGGTGATCACTTTGTATGTATGTAAATGTACGATTGTTTATGTAAACAAAAATGAATTTACATATATTCTTTCTGTTATGAATTATTACGACATACGACCTACCTCATGCCCAACGGCATGCGAACAATTACCCGTAATCAGGATACTTATTGTATGTATGTATGTGTGTATGTATGTGTAGTGACACAGAGAGGCAGCAGAAGCTGCAAAAGGAGACTAAAAAGAGAATAAACAATAACAGCAACTGCTACCATCAGCGATCAACAAAAAAACGTTAATAATACATATGTATATACATGTACTCATATACTTATACCTGCATCCACACATACACATACACATGTACATTCCTATGAGTTGCAAAACATAAACATATCAACGAAATCAAGCAGGATAAGGACGACACCTTTCTGGCAGCAAATGCGCCGATTTATTCATTGCCACAAAGCAATGCAGCAGCGGTGGGTTTCTATAAGAATGATGATGTTGCTGATGATATTAAAGCTGGTGGTGTAAAGGTAAAATGCTGAAATACTAAATTTGCTTGAGGGTTGTTTTGGACTGAAGGTAATAAAACTGTTGATGGTGGTCGTAATTGTACGAATCTCAATCATACTATTTTTATACACCTTGCCTTAGTGAATTTCAGATTTTATTTCACCTTGCTAAACAATAACAGTATACTCACTCCAGTAGTTTTTTGTCCCGTACCCTTAGGCAATACTAATACTTGTTCTCCGCTGTGTGTAGCAAACAACCCATTAATGAATGCGTCTACGGGGTAGTTTTGATTGTTTTTTTGATGCTTTGTCTACCACCTTTTGAACACTTTTACCGAATATAATCACCGTCATCAACATCATCAGGAGTGGCAGCATCCGAGGCAGCAGCAGTTACATATGTATGTACATCGAGTACAAGAACTGCTACAGCGGCGTTGGCATATCTGCAGAAGCATCAGTCCCATGAACTTCGCCTACCCGAGCTCACTTCAATTCGATACTTAGCATCACTAGCACTCATACTTTAACTGCATTTTACACTAGTCTTTCTTTTTCTCTGTTGCTATTGATTTAGAAGGGCTATTGCTCTCTCTGCTTAATACGAGGGGTTGTTGCAATCCAGCACCGTCACATATTGGTTTCACGTCACTGCATTGCATGCGGGATTCCAGAAATTAAACCTGAATCACTTGGCTATTGTGTATAATGTCTCCGTAGAGGTAAAGTGCTGTGATGGAGAAGCATGATGGGAAGAGAAGGGGAGGGAAGTAGGGCGTTTGCGGGAGATAAGTAATCATAATCAGTAACTTTGCGTGCCATATGACGTACCGTAAAGGTAAAAGGTGTGTTGCGATTCGAACTGCAGAATTTACTGATTTGGAAAAAAATTTTGTTTGATATACGATCAAACCTATTTTTGTATTTTTATAAAACTTCAAGTTTGTTTTTGTCTATTTCTCTATGTTTAATATAAGAGCGTTTAAATATATTTGGCGCTTAATACGAGAAAGTCTATACAAAAATAAGAAAATGACTAAGGAAATGATCTTTGAACTTAATTCTTTATTGTGTCGCATTTTGTTCTTATTTCCCAACATTACTCTTGAATAAAAATATATCCCAATATTCAGGAAACAATGTTCTGATTATTATTTATAATAAAAATTAAAATTGTGGAAAAAAATTTTTGTTTTCATTTATCCCTTTAAATCTGAAATTTCGAAAAAATTGAATTTTGTATACCACCAACAAAAACAACAACAAAACAAATAAATTGCTGTAGTAACTTCACCTTATTTCAATGAATTCGCCTTGGATTTACCTCAGCAAAGATTTTAGGAGTGCAAGGACCATACTTTCATCTCTAAGTGTTAATTCAGTTCCATCCATGGTTAGTTCATCGGGCATTGATCTCTCTCAATTGAATCTGAAAAGCATTGTATTATAAGTTGATACGTACATATGTATGTACATATGTAAAGCTTGAAGTAGTAGAAGCAATGAGTTGCCAGAAGTCTCAACTCTACTGTATAGTTCAAAGTTATCGGCCCTGAGCAGAAATGGAGACTAAATAACCGGCCAAGAACTGTCACTCCAGCTGCATTTCCCGTGCATGGGCCATGTTTATGCTGCTGCAACAACAACAACCAAAGAACCGTATTAATTTTACCACAATATAGGTTTCTTTTTTACATGACTTCCTTACACTACACATATTTGGACGGCTCCAAGTGATCTGTTATGGAGATTTCTCTCACAAATATGTATTATATTTTCTGAAAAATGTCTGTTAGTGAAGGGAAATACCACATTTTGCTCATTTTAAACTCATCATAAACTCTACGAAATACCAGCAAAAATGTCGTACTCGTATAAGTTATGCAAATCCTAACGCAGATTTGACACCCTCCGTCATTACCTCAGCGGTGAGGAAGTCCGCCAGAAAGTCACATTGCTCACATCAGGTTGCTGGTGATGCTGAAGCGAGCATCAGCTGTGTGAATGTGATTGCGGCAGCGACAAGACTTTATTTACGGCGGCGCAGCGTTGCTGCTTTTGTATTGAAGCCTTGCGCTCCGTGCGCTATTCTAACACTCTGTTAAGGATATGCTCACTTGAATTTGGGCAGCAAGAGTTCAATGCCTGTATGACTCGTGCTATGCGTGCGACTTTTGTCTGCCCAGGTTTACCTCTGTTTCGCAAAATCCAACAAATGTTTTGCATCCCCTAACAGAAGTAAGTAGCGCATGCTATGTGTGTCCGTATTGCTGCCGCATTACATGCTTCGAACAGGCGCCGGCTGAAGCAACGAATTTCCAAAGCCGGCGCTATTGCCTTTTGTATTTCTACTGCTGCTGCTTTGATTACTGATTGCTGCATTTTTGGTGTTTGTTTTTGCGGCACTAATCACTAAAATTCTACATATGCATATGTATGTATGTAAAAAAATATGTTTGTGTGCGTATAATAAATGCACGGTAAAGCCCGTTATAAAGGTGAGCATAGTGGTTGCTGCAAGTTTGTTGGGGTGGGTTTCGGAATAATCTGTCAAAGCTATTTGTACCTTTTCGTATTTCGTGTGTATACATTTTTTTCAACCACTAGTGGTTACCTCTATTAAGCAAATGTTGAAAAAAATCACCGCTCAGAACTTCTTACAAAAAATTTTTCTTTGGTATACTTTTGATCTATTTGTATCTTCTCCCAAGCGTGCAATTCTGGTTTTAAGGTTATTTAAAAAAATTGGTAGTAATTCTCTTGATCTGGTGAACTTATTCACGGATGGATCGAAGTTGGAAGGAAAGGTTGGCGGAGGAGTTTTCTGCGAGGAGCTCCCCGACAGCCAAGCGGCAATAAGGGCCCTCGGGTCAGTGACGGTGTATTCGAAACTGGTCAGGGAATGCCTGACCTCACTTTCGACTGCGTCCGAATTCTTTGACATTAGCCTCATCTGGGTTCCTAGCCACAGCGACATTGCGGGAAACTGCGAGGCGGATAAGCTGGCCAGACAAGGGACATGTGCGGTGATCTTCCCGCGAAAGGAGAGAATTGGGATCCCCTGACTACCTGCGGTCTGCTCCTGGAAAGAAGGGCATCGCGCCAACTCAGCGAGCGTGGGGCAAGTACGCAAACTTGTAAGGCCGCGAAATCCTTCTGGCTACGTGTGGACCGGGGGTGCTCGGGCGAGCTTCTGAGGTTGACAAAATATCAGCTCTCGAATCTCGTGGGTGTTCTCCCAGGTCACTATGCGCGAGGAATGCATGCTGTGAGGCTTGGAATTACCTCAAGTCCCTTTTGCGATGGATATATGGAGGTGGAATCCTCTCAGCACCTGCTCCTTAGCTGCTCTGGCTAAAATCCAGGCATTTTGGCTCTTACTTTTTTGCTGCGCCTGCTGATATAGCAGGTATGGACATTAAAAATCTGATGAATTTCATCAATAGCATTAAGCGGTTGACGCAAACGCAGCACAGTCACCGTTCGTAATCTACACACTCTAACCCACCCTCCTAACCATCCCAGTACCACCTCTCCACGCCCTCTCTCCGCATCCCATCGGTCTTCCTCTCTCACCTCACCTCCTTCATAATGGTATCACAAAGGACGAATCCGTTTTTTTCTCGTCCAAGTGTGCTTATTCCTTGGGCAACCATACCAACCTAACCCAACCTCTCTTGCTATTTATCTGGTAGAGTCCTTCTCTATCTGTGCAGGATTTTCAAGTTTTCCGGGCAAAAAACTGGGTGAAATGCATTTTGCAGGCCTCTGTTGAACTCTACTTTCCTCCATTAAGAGAGTTGTGAAGAGATCTGAATGAATACTAGTTTATTATGGTGAGGGGAAAAAATAATCGAATCTCTATTCTCTGAAAGGTCATCAATGATGTAGTGCCTTCGGGTGGTTATTTTTAAAAATTCACTAACAAGAATATTTTTTTTTATTCGAAAGACCTAACTTTGCCTTTACTTATGGAACACAGTTTCATTCGTGTACCCGACTAGAATTACAGTGAGGCATGCCGAAGAATCAGTTACGCCCGAATTAGGCATGTTTTACCGAGGCACGCCTCACTGTTACCTTACCAGGCGCAAGTTAGGCAAGGCAAAGATTGGCATGCCAAAGCAATACCAAATTTGGTTGTGGTCACGAAAATCTGTCGCAGTGTCTCACTTAGGCATAAATTAGAATCCCTAACTGATTTGTAGAAGGGCATCCGGAGTATTATCGAAGTTCGGTTTTTCGAACCTGCGCCTAATGAGGCAGATGTGTGGCGATACCTTTCGGGACTTGGGTCTAGTTTGGCTGCCTTATGAGGCGGTCTGGAATGCGGTCCTCCTTATTTGCACCTAATCACCGCTTTACCAAAATTTCTACTCGGGTAGCTGTCTCGGCTGGCTCCGCAGTGGTGCATCCTGTTAACCCAAGTTTCCAAGACCTTAACTACGGTTTCTGGATCTATCTCACGAAAAGATTGTTCGATATCCTCACTAAGGGCTTGAATCTTGAATGAATTTTTCGCATAACATTAGTATTTCCCGTCACCCATCAAAAAAGATCTAAAACTGTCAGATACTACCCCCGAGATGGCTGATAACACGATTTCCTAACACAAGATCTATTGTGGCATGACGCACCATCCTTCTGCAACCAAAAATAGTCAAAGCCCATGACGTCAATTTATGACCACGAAAAATCATTTATCATGGCTTTGTAGCACTCATCGTTGATCGAAGTAGCGTTTCCAGCTTAATTTTCAAATAAAAATGGACCTATGGTGTTAGCTCCAAAATTCTTCTTCTGTGAGGTTCCGAAATTCTTATAAAAACTGTGCATCCCTGAGGATGCATTGACTCTTCGACAATCACGAGCTAACATAGTCGCCGAAATGAAAATTTGCTTAATCAGAAAAGATGATTTTGACTTATGTATGTATGTATTTTTGATAGACAATGACGCACGTCTACACCGTACTGGCAGAGCTTAACGGACTGCTGCAACAATTTAGTTTCAATAAATGCTCTATTTGTGCTACACAACATGGGCTTTGGAAATAAGTCTGCAATATTTTACAAAGTTGTTTAAGCGTAAAGAGATTGATTTCCTTTCGCGGAAATATTATATTGATTTTCTATTGAGATTTCAGTGGAAACACACCATAATAGTAAAAATAACATATGAATAAAAAAACACTATACAGGGTGGTCTGTATATCTCATGCATCCACTGAGTCGGAGTGGATTTCTTCCCTTTGTGGCCGGGAAATATCAAATAATAGGAGCATTTTTTTCAAGTGTTCTTAGAAAAGTATCTGCTGTTCGATGACAGCATTTAATTATTCTCGTAGTTGTTGTTGTTGCAGCAGCATAAACATTCCCCATGGTTCCGGTTACGTAGAACATTCGACAGGTTGGGTCCAGAGGAAGAGGGGTGTTACATGAGTAGGTTTAAGGGGCATGTGAAAAGGTGGTCAGTGTCGTGCGGGGTGCCTTCACATGCCGGACATAAGTTTGGTATGTCGGGGTCAATTCTGGATAAGTAGAAGTTTAACCTGCTACAATATTCAGAACGTAATTGTGCTAGTATTACGTGGGTCTCACGGAGAAACTAAAGCTCTACATCTGCTGTAGGTGGTGTCTCCTGACGTGCCTAGGAGGTGGCTCTGGCTCAAGCAGGTGTCTGCAAGGGTTAAACCTGCGGTAGCACCCTTACAGGAACTGCTTGCTGAGCAGTTTATTGTGCTCCATTACAGGTAGCATCTGTGCCTCATTATGAAGGTGTTGAAGAGGGGATATCGGGAAGCAACCCGTCGCTGTCCGAATGGCAGTGTGTTGGCATGTCTGAAGCTTTATCCACTGCGTGTCACTAGTACCAGGCGACCAGACTGGCGCAGCATAGTTTAGAACCGGCCGGCAAATTGCCTTAAATGTCGATAGCAACATTTCTTTGTCTTTGCCACAAGTGCTGCCGGCAAGCGATTTGAGGACCTTGTTGTGATTTTGGACTTTAACATGAGGGCGAAAGGACACCACCCTGCGGAACTCCTTGATTTATTTTCCTCTGTTTGGATGTTTGGTCTCGAAATGGTACCGACGAATGACGACCGCTCAGGTAGTTTGCGGTCCACCTCTTCAGCCCTGGTGGGAGTGTCGACTGTAAGATATCATCTAGTAGCGTGGAATGGCTGATTGTATCGAAAGAATTTTTTAAGTCCAACAATACTAGGACAGTCCTCTCGCAGGGGCGGTTTTGGTTGAGCCCGCGGCTTATCTGAGTGTTAATGACGGTGTTAAGGACTTGTGAAGTACGGTGGGGCGTCGTCGTTCACAGTGCTGAATGTCGAATCGCCTATCTGTTCTACTAATAGATGCCCTCTACGATCGTTTGGCAGGCTTGAATGCCAAAGATCGTGATGCGCATTGAAGTCACCAACAACCAATCGGATTTCACCTCTGATTTCCGTCACTCCAAATCGTTTTTTATTTAGAAAATAATTGTTTAAAAACAAAATTCACATCAACACAACAATTGTTTAAATACAAGAAAACATCATTAAAGTTTGGGCTGTGCATGATTTGATGAAATAAAAAAAACTATAACTATAAATGGAATTATGCCGCTATTTCATTTGAAGATGTGCCGGTGTCAAAATTTCATGGTGTAGTTCAGCTAAAACCAACGCGCCAGGAGGAAAATTAGGAAGAACAGGACAGACTCTCTTAAGAAAGTTGGACGAATATTATGAGAAAATACTCATCTTACCACTAGGTTAGCATAATGATCTTATTATACATATAAATCTGTCAACATTACTATTAAAAAAGCTAACGACTCATAACTTTAAAATTGAAAGAAAAAAATATTATATATACATGCGAAGGTTTTTACATATCGAATTAGAGAATTCTTCTTTCTTCTGTAGGTTGGTGTGGTCTATTTATTAACAGTTTAAAAGGAAAACTGCACCCTTTTAGTTTTTAGCTTACAGTGGCAATAAACCTGCTGCAATTTCTATTGCTTATTTTGCTTCTATGAAAGTATAATATCAAGAAATTGTAGTAATTTGTTGATAATATTGTCATATATTATATATATAGTTATATTTGTTAGGCCAATGATGCCCTTAAGCACCTTTTCTTAGTTTGCTCTTGGCGCACTCGGGCTAAGTCACAATGTTGGACTCAAAGAAATTGGATTATTCGTGACACTTTTGTACGACTCTTTAACGGCATTACAAATTTTTAGTTATAAATAACTCATGTCGAAAAGCTCGCGTGGAAATGCTTGTGGCGCCTACTCAAATTTTCCTTGGCAGCAAAAAGACTTGGTGATTGGCTTTTTTGAGTGCTTTAAATATTATATTTAGATTGTAATTAGAGTACCATATATACCACTATACATAGAACAGCCATATGGACTATTTTCAGCATTACAAAAGCGAAGAGCGGGGAGTGAGCTTCGATCAGGACAATATTGGTACAAAATTGTTGGATACTTAAGCGTAGATGCCTAAGTCGAACTCATTGAAGAAAATAACTGAAACAACTATTTCTTTATCCATTTTGTCCTTTATATCGAAAAAAGTAAAAGTCGTTTAAACCTTTCTATAATAGGCGTAAATAAGATGAGGTCTTAGATATACATACATATTGTATCAAATATACATAGAGTATTCGATGCGGTATCAGCTGGTGGTAGCAGAGGAAGGCCTCCTCTGTGTTGGAAAGATCAGGTGGATATGGACTTAGGTTTTCTCTTGACGCGTGTATTTGAAACTGTTAGTTATGAATAATTGCTCACGGCGTTACCTACTATGCTTAAGTCTAAGGTTTCGTATTAGCTGCACATCGTTTGACGATCATATATTTTTTTCAAATTATTTATTCAAACCTTATTACGCTTATTAAGTACCTTTATTTAGGCTCCAAGCTCATTTATCGCGTGCGGACTCTCTAATCTTTTAAAGCCTTCACTAATACGATTTACCTTAGAAATACCCTTGACATCTAAAAAACTTCTTCATTGACAAAAAAATAAAATTATACAATTCTATGAAAGCGAATTTTGATTTCATAAGCACTCCTAGTGCTCATCCCATTTCCAAGCTGATATAACCGTGAGCAAAAAATCTCTGTATTTTGATACTTTACTATGAAATGTACACGTCATTTAGACAACCAGCCAGTGAGATGATCCTGCACAACCCCTTCAAGGGACAAAAGGAATACGAGTATATCAGCGGATTCTAACATTTCCATTTCCACTCCATACGACTGCTGGCAATTTCGAATTGGACAGATGGTTTGGTTTGACTTTGGCTTAGCACGGTGTGGCTTGTCTCGCGGGTTGAACTTGAAAAAATCTGTAATGCTTCGCTCACACAACAAACTCTGACTTTGCCACAGTGGCCTATACGGATGCTGATGCGGCTGTTCTTGTGGCACACGCTGTACGCACGTCAATGTAGAAGTTGCATTCATTTTATTTGAGTTTGCATTGCATTTTACGATATGGCGGATGGCAGCTTTGCTGCCGTTGTTATTCCTCGTCTGTGGTAGCAGTGCGGTGAATGGGATATCACATTGTGTGTATGTATCCCGTTGTTTTTTTATCTCTGGCATGTGAAAGGATATGTGCACCGTTTCTATATTTGGTACTTTATTCCAAAATATGTACGTTTTATATGCATTTCTTTTTTGGCTCAATAGTCCCATATTCCTACCTAGAAAGCAATATGTACGTGTATGTGCGAAATGTCAGAAAAAGTGTTGGCAACAGAAGCAGTACGAAAATTGCTCACTTTCAATGTATAGAATTTCATTGCTTTTGGGCTATGTGAAAGAAGGTAAACGCTTTTGCGGATGTGTTTTGGAACCAACGGCTATGGAATGTTCGCGGTTCCACTTATTTATTTGTATGAATCTATCTACGTATAGATTTGTAGATTATTCCCACATTTTTTCACTACGGGAATCCAAGAAGTCTTAGACCCAATACATAAAAGTGCTGGTGCTGTATAAGCGGAATAGAGCACGGTCCAATGTTATGAATATCTTAGGCAATAGAAAGAACAAAATCCATAATGATAAACAAGATACAGCCTTGAGATACGAGAAGCCGAAAGAGTTCATGGTAGTACCCGAGTTCCACGCCCCGGACATGAAATACCAAATGAAAGGAAGACGTTTTATTTTATCTTGCAGTTGCGCCGATCAAATTATTAGACGTACGAAATCAAATAAGATCTACAAAACACAACTTACACAAAGAAGAGAATCACTAAAAAAGCTCGAAGCTTTTATTAATTCTAAAATATCTGGGGGATACAAAGCAAGACGCTCACCCCAATTGGAAGGGAGAGCCACTTGTCAAGGTGATCTTTACGAAGACCGCTTTTATTGCATGTATGAAGTATTATATTTTCTTCGAAAGAAAGGAAGAATAATACCGCTTTTAATCTTTGACGTTCTGTGGGCTATATTTTTCGCCAGGAGTGGTTTAAGTAAAACAGCCCAATTGACACCAGACGGACTCCTAAGCAAACTTAAGTTCATCGATCCATATCCTGCAATATGCTTTAGCAGAGAAAATCTGAAACAGTTTGTTGGCTGGTAGCATTTTTTAATCTTCAAAAGTTAACTATTTCTAGGAGTCACCATTTTTGTGTATTTCTTCCTCATTCCTACTAATTTTGTTCGCTGGTGAAGTCGTTAAATATGTACATTCAAGCCTCTGGAACATGTTATATTTTTTTAATGCAAAACTACAACATTCTTACCCCTAGTCTTCCAGACGATAGCTTCGACAATTCCTCTTGTTTGTTGGCTGGTGCTTGTGTGAGTAACTAACGATAAATTACGATTCACTGATTGTATGAAAGGACTCGGACTTGTCAATGATCCTAACTTATCTTTTTTACTTATTTAAGGGACATTTGGAAATATCTTTTATAGTTTGTTTCGGGAAGCTGCCTATTGCTTGTTATCTACTGTGATACATGACTGGAGTTGCTACGGGCTTTGGCTCTGAATTTTGTTGAAGAGTTCCATTTCAGTTGCATGTTCATCAAAAGTGTAATGCTGTATTATCGTGGTTGTAAAGAATTGAAGTATAGCATATATATAAATTATAGTTATAAAATTAAATAATATTAGAAAACATTCAACCAGAATTATTTTATTTAAACAGGCATATATTTAACAAGTCACAAGCACTATAGTTAGTTCCCTACTACTGTTTATTTCAATTATTTCCTTCACGGTTGTTTCCCAATACTTCAGAAGTCCGTTTGGAATATGTTAACAAAGTGAGGTGGTGGAAAACATATCATTGCCCATAGTGGAAATGTCGGGGTGTATGACAATGGAATGATTTTTATATAGACTCTGCCTCGACCTTAGCATGTTCTAGAGGAGAATTTGAGAAGTGAGAATAAAGGTTAAAATCTTAGCTTTTCTATTCTTTATCCATCCGAAATGGGCCATAATTAAAACTTTAATTGTAATTTAGTCACGAGACTGATGCTGATGCGACGATTAATATTTAGAAACAGACCAGTTCATAGCGACCAATTGAAGTTGTTAAGCTAAATATAAGAATACTGCGGTGGCAGAATAAGGAATTAGATGCTAAAATAAGGGAAATTATAGTTCCTTAATTTAAAAGGAAGCCTTCTTCAAAATCCCCGCAACCATACTTTTTCCAGTACGTCCAGTGATTTAATCGTAGAAAGATGAGGCTTCAGCATTAATGTGTTTCCCAATCCTTGTGGAATGATTAGCAGCGTAAATCGTCATTCTGTACATACCAAGAGGCTTTAACGATATCCCGAATTACTTTATCTTGAAAACGTTGGATGATTGCAACATTATATTTCGCAGTGCAGCCCTTCAGCTGAGCTTCGTAGGTCCACACTGGCTTAATGATTTGATTACACCGCTTTACACACATTCTGCCCTATGAACCAAATATACTTTTTCGGAAAGGGGATAAAAAATAAAAATACACGTGCATCGGCGATTTTCATGCACACGTCACAATTTTTTTTTTTTTATTTTATAACTTTAAACGAGCAATTCTTGTATGCATATCTGTATAGCCACAAGATCTCAGGATTAGCTTAACGAATTTGAATGAAATTGGGCACACAGATAGTGTATCACATTTCTAGACTTTTCACCTAGGTGTTGCTACTGACAATGTTTTACGGGGTTACGGGGTAAAAAAAAAATTGTGACGTGTGCATGAAAATCGCCGATACACGTGTATTTTCATTTTTTATCCCCTTTCCGAAAAAGTATATTTGGTTCATAGAGCAGAAAAAAAGATCGTTTTTGTAACGCAGTGTTATTATTAAAAGTTTATTTTGGATATATTTTTGAAATTTTATTTTAAATTACGTTCAACAACTTTGGTTTTCACATGCTTCTACTTAAGCTTAAGATCTAATATCATGTCCAAGAACCTTGCGGTGAAAACAAGCGGAATGCTTAGAGAAAATTATGGACGGTTTTGTAAATAGGTTTTGTTTTTTTGTAAAATTTACGTGTACTGATTAAGGTGCATAAAGTTTTATATTCCACGTCCTAGTACGATTTGTTATCACATTAATTGAAATCTGTAGCTTTGCGTTTGATTCATTCTCGTTTTGTATCATCTGAACTCCTCCCCCTCCTTGCGATTATAATTATCCATGGGAGCGAAATATAATATCTCCTTGTCTGCGAGTGTTCTAATTTCAAACCGCTCTCAAAGAACAGGCTTATGTTAATAGTATGAAAGACATCAGTGAAATTCAACAAAAAATATATCAAAGAACCAAATCACATCTTAAAAAAACTCGTCAACATTTATCAGCAGGCTTAATATGTTCGTTGGGTATAATACTAGTAACTACATCGCTGCCAAAGAACCTAGATTTTTGCTTGTTTTTCCTCAATTTTTTAGTTTTTTGTTCCTGTTTTTATGCAAACGGCTGAATGCACTTTAGCTACACAAACGGCCATTTAAGCTCGATTTCCGCATTCCGCTTGGAGTTTAGCTACAGTTTGCTGGATTTGGGCAACGCGGATTTATGCTAAACTTAAAAGCAAAAATTAAAGTATAAGTGGATATGCAGGTATATATAGTATGTGTATGTATGTACGTATTTATTGGAAGGTTATGCATATATGAAAGTTATAATACATACTTACGCATATGTTCAATTGCAACTCCTGCCATTTCTACCTTTCAGACATTATTCATAGGGTACCGTGAGTGAGTCCATGCATACATACGAGCATCAATGGCTGTGAATAACTCAATTTAATCAAACTTCAAGCATCTATTTGCCGACGTTGAACGAAATGAAAGTTGCACAGTTATTGCATGGCGCATACGAGGGGTTGCTTATTAAATAAATGCAACTACCAAGCTACACACAAACACTTACTTACTTACTCGTTCTGATTCAAGGACGCAAGGTAAGTGAAGTAAGTAAACCGGCTTTGGCTTAACACCTTACACGCGCGAAAGCGAAGCGAGGTAAATTCTGAAAATAAAGCATACAAGGGAAAGAAAATAAAACAGCAAACAATTGTCAGTACGTATTTATATGTATGTTTGTATTCTGTGCTGCACCCTTTTCACGTGCAACTTTCACGTTTCTGTTGTTTTCGTATTTATTTTTTTCCTTACTCAACAAACACAACTCGATCAACCTGGAAAAAAGTGATTATGCATAATCGTTGCCACTTGTGCCGCTCGGCGTAACGTGCAACAGCAGCATAAGCAGGAACAAAAACCAAAAATAGGGAAGAGCGTTCATTCATGCCGGCCGCTGGTGTAAATCTGATGAGCTTAAGCTTTTCTGATTTTACTCCGTTTTCGCTGTTGTTGGCAGAAGGCAAAAAAGGAACAGTTGTTGCATTCGTGACTGAGAATAAGCGCCATTATAAGGGCAGAAAAAATCAACAACGAAGAATACTATAAAAAAAACTATTTGGTGTACTAGATAGTATGTAATGATAAATGCGCTCCAAGGGGATAAAGAATTTTAAATTAGATTAATTGATTGAAATGCCGTGCACAGCGTTGAGGATGGTGCTGAAGGTGGTGGCGCATTGGTGTTCCTTACTCGTATAGTTCTGCTCCTGCCGTCGCTGCTACATTTTCTTCTGCCACTTATAGTACTAACGTTTTGTTGCTGGCTGTCGCTTTAGTGGTTCTATGCTTACGTGTTGCATGAAAGGTGCTGACTAGACACATACCCGTACATACATATCAACTTGTGAGAAGATGGGTGATCTACATACTTCGCACTGATGGAAACGCTGTTGTTGATGAAGTCATTTCTGACTACTGTTGATGGCTGATGTCTCTTAATGTTGCTGCAAGCGCGTTAGTCAATAGTGGTGGTTGTAATGCGGTTGTGTTAGTGTCGACGTTGAAATGTTACAAGAGTAATTTTTTTAGTTAATGGTTTTACAATTTGCATCAACAAAGCAGCGACTTTTTTGATTCCATCCCAACATTATTTCCATATAAAAGTAAAGATTAGTTGCTAAGCACACGGTGTGAAAATTTGTGGTATTTGTTAAGTGAAATGGAAGGAAGGATAATGCATTACTATGGACGAAATATAAAAAAAGTGTAGCTTAGCGTTTCGAATTGAGCTGCCGTGCTGACAAATGAAGTACGGTTGAGCGGCTAAAACTTAACACTTCAACTCCTTAATTTCATTGTTGCCGTAGTTTATGCATTTAAAGCTTAAATACACATCTGTTCTTTGACTGATTCTACATTAAATAAGAATAATCACAGAAATTCTGGTCCAAGACCCAGTGCTGGTAAATTTTTAGTCCCTCTTATATTTGAAAATTTCACGTGCATATCCTTTTCGGTAGTTCTAAATCGAGTTTTATTTCTTTACTTGTAGTCGTTTACTCTGCTTTCTTCTTTGAATTATAACCGGATAAAAAAATTTGCTATATATATCCAAGTAACTCGATAGAAATTGTATACCTGTAGAAAGACTCACGACCAAAGTTTCGGATGTATCGGATTTTTTTTTAAATATACAGAGAATTAGTCTTATTCTCCCCAATTGTCGTTAAGTCCGTTGAAGCAATTTTAGCTGACTTCAGCTTTTTTTCATGCTGATGGATATTTTCGAGGGCTTTCATATTAAAGATTTTGTTGACGGATTTGCTGGATGGTAATTTCCTAAACTATGCTGATTTCTGTATACAAATTTTCTCCAGCCCCTAATTATATATATATTATATATTATATATATATTATATATATATATATATATAATTGGCGCGTACACCCCTTAAAACTATACTTTCTAAGCTACTTTCTAGGTTTCAAATAAGAAAAGAGCTGAATTTTTAACCTTGAACTTCTTTCCAGATGGATTAAGTACCGACGTACGAAACTACTTCCAAATTTTTTGTTTGCCTTATTTTCTCTTGCTAAATGCTATGCCGCCGTAGCCAATGGGTTGGTGCGTGACTATCATTCGGAATTCAGAGAAAACGTAGGTTTCGGTGAAAGACCAAAATGAAGAAAAACCTCCGAGAGTATTTCTGTCATGAAACGGCTCCTCATAAAAAATATCTGCCATTCGGAGTCCCTCCATTTGTGGAACAACATCAAGACGCACACCACAATAAGAGGAGGAGTTCGGCCAAACACCCAAAAAGGGTGTACGCGCCAATTATATATATATATAGATGCTTT
Organism: Anastrepha obliqua; assembly: GCF_027943255.1. Taxonomy (NCBI): domain Eukaryota; kingdom Metazoa; phylum Arthropoda; class Insecta; order Diptera; family Tephritidae; genus Anastrepha; species Anastrepha obliqua. The sequence continues at coordinate 83,615,374 of NC_072892.1, forward strand.
ACAGCCTTTTGCTAGGTAGCTCAAATTTCAAAATCCACGTATTCATTGAGCAGACCATCCATAAACTCCAGTCAGCAGTCATTTAATGTAAGTGCAGCACGTTTCTAACCATTCAATGCCGTGTTGGAGTAGATCAGATGGAAGAAATAGGAATCAATGTGATCACATCTACTGATGACTGAAACTCTTTCTCAGACTTTTTAATAAAAATACATCTGCCAAATGATTTCATTTAACCTATGGAACGAGTCACGAAAGCTTTACTAATGCGGCGATCTAACAAACAGCTACATATATATCTACCTATGTATGTATTTATACTCATACATGTATTTATATATGTAAGCATGAAGAAACTGGCGCCAACGATGTGTCTAATATTCTAGCGCAAAACGTGCAAAAATAGAAATAAATAAATGCACAACATCAATTTGTAAAAAGCTATCTCAGTCCAGCTTGGCTACCAGTCACACCGAGCGCATTTTTATGGTGATTCTGGCGACGTTTTACATTTTTCGCGTTTCCATAAACTTAACACTTCTGGAATTTTTCATACATACATATGTACTTTAGTCTATTTATAGCACTGGGGCGGGCAAGTGTATGATACATGCGATTTTAAAGCCACAATACCACAGACATACGAGGTGTGGTAATTAAGTTCTAGGTATTTGTCAACAAAAGGCAAGCAAATTATGCTACAAATGAAATTTTGTTGTCGACCTTAATAGTAGTTCCCCTTTAACTCTGCATAATGATTTCGACATTACCACAACCATTAAAAGCCCCCTTGGTACAGTTTCATTGATCTGCTGTCCCCCGTTCCAATGAGTGTCCTGAGCTACGACTTCTCGTTGGATTGCCTTTTTCTCGAAAAAGTTTTGTGCAATAAACGAGAAGAGAAAGATTTAGCTGACGCTTTGTAGTGCCGCAAAAGTCATATGGGTTTAGCGAGAATGCGTCTGCCTGGATGCCAACTGTCTGAAATAAATTTATTTTTTCTAGAACTGCTTCTCCTCGGAGAGTTTTTCGCCAGATTTCACAAAGAACCTTACTTGTAAGGAGACTCACTATTCTTTCCCGACACCACCAAAAAAGTTATTTTAGGAAAATACGCCTAAAACACAAATGAGCAGATTCTGCTTTATTCGAAAGTGAATTGGAAAACCTACAAGATTGATTTCCAACTTCGACTAGAACGAAAGGAAGTTTATCTCTTTGCAGACATAAATTTACAACGCCGTATTGCTACTCAGCGAGTTATAACTATATTCACGCAATTTAATTGCCACACCTCGTATATGCACGTAAGATCCTACACATTACAAATTATTATAGGCATACATCCATGTGTACATACATAGGTACATATGTACATATGTATATTAAATTTTCACACACATTTGCAAACATCATTAGCTCCAATTTGTTGTTCTATATTCTTTTTAGTTGCTTTGGTTGTGTAATTTTAATTTGCCCACTCACGGAGTATGCTGAAGTCAATGTCCTTTGCTGAGGCGTCGTTCTAATTAAGCCCAGTATTTGACACTTTTAAACCCGATAAACCACTCGGCCCAGCCAAAGGCAGTGCAGCTTCATTACAACAGGAATTCCAAAAGCCTACAGTTTATTAAGCGAGATCGTTGATCATAAAAGATATATATGTATGTGTGTATGTATGTACATATGTTCGTTGATGACGAAGGCTTCTAAAAATAGCTGGTGAGTAGTTTCTTCAGTTTTAAGCGGTTAGAATATATTTCGCCTTTTTTTCATAATTTCCACATGTTGTAACATCGCAATTAACAATTTGTTGTGTTAGTTAATTTTGTTGTGTTTTATGGTTGTGCTGTCCCGTTCTTGTCTTTTAGGTTTTATTTCTGGTTATTGTTATGTTGGACAACACAGCAATGCTTCATTATCCACATTACTTCTAATTTTAATAACCAGCCAGACGAATGAGTAATCCAATATGCTCCTCATATTCTCAGTTAGACATTTAGTTTGGAGTTGAGTATTGCCTGTGGTTTTGTATTCATAAGCATTTTTCGAGCGCCCGCAGTTATCGACGTTGCTGGTATGAGTTCAGAATTTGCCATTTCAAGCAATTATTTTTAAGCAGTAGTTCGTTTTGTTGGCTGAGACATCTACTTACGTAACAATTGGTGGTAATGGCCAAGGCTCGTTGATGTTAATATAGTTTGAGAGATTGTTTGCAAGTGTACTTTCATTTCTAAACATTTCTGGATTCATATTTAAAAATATGAAGCAATAATTAAACGTATTGTATGATGTCTAATTTCCATTCTGCATCAGTTATCTGGAGCTATTTAAATCCGTCGTATTCTCTTGGAAAAGCTAATTTTTATTTTAGAGCAAATTCTAAAGAAAATATACTCAAAAGCATAGAAGTGAACACTTTTGCTAAAGAAGTTAGCAGGCAATACTGGTTTTGTTGTGTCACAAAACGTGGGAAAATGAGGGCGTTAAGTGAAAAGAAAAGATTGGATAAAATCGTGCGGCACTTAACTGAAACCACCCGAAAAAGTTTGCGTTTATCACTTTTCGGCTACGATCGAGATCGACCAGATCGGAAGAGGGTGAAGTTGTCTAGTGATGCACTTCCAAAGTCTTTCGAAATTTTGCATAGCTGGAATGAGCCCCACACAAAACATCCTTTGGTTGACGCTTCTATCCAAACAGTAAAACGTTTTTTATTAAAAGAAGTAGTTTTATTTAAAGATATTTAGATTTGGATCATATATTGTTTGTCGTGAGTTTCACCCGGGAAAAATAATTGGCACATCTTAAGGAACGACTTGTAGAACTGCATAAATTCAAATCTAACATCAGTCAAGTACCTTCTGATGAGCAGATTAAAAAGTTGGAAGACCCAACCAAAACAATTCATGGGGGACAATATGGTAATGTTAAAAATTTGAACATGGATTAACATAGGTCTTCTGAGATTAGGAAATATATCTTTTTTATGGGAAATTTATAGTTTTTAAGATATAGGTTGTCCAAGCTTTCGTGAAACGTACCGAAAGTTGCAGAAATTGCTAAAACCCAAGAACAAGGTTGAAAATACGGTTAAGGTGTATTTTATTTCCGTGTGGTTTGATTTATCACAATTGTTTGTCAAACCACGAGCTAATGGGTTTCGGGTATTCAACCTTAGGAATGTTGGGATACTGTTTCGGTAATGATATTTTAAAGAATACAATCGTTTACGAGTATATTGAATGCTTCAGAAGAGATCGTGAGTCCATCGAGGATGACGACCGTAGTGACAGAGCGTCGACTTCGAAAACTGATGGAAAAAAATAAAGTGAAAGAAAAGTTGATCAATAACCGCAAATTAACCATCAAAGAGCTGGTGGAAGAAAATTGGTTATGGGTCCGTGCAGGAAATTTTAGTTACTTATAATGGCTTTGCGTCGTATTGCTGCAAAGTTGGTCCGAAAAGTTATGCATTTCACGCAAAAAAAGGGGCCTCGTTGATATCGCCAAATGCATGATTTTCAAGGCAGAATCCGATCGAACATTCATTAAACTGATCATTACTTAAGACGAGACGTGGGTTTCAGTGAGTGTATGAATACGACACGCAATCCAGGCATCAGGCGAGTAATTGGAGAGCTCCAAATGAACCAAAACCAAAAAAAAAACACGTAGTTTTCAGTCAAAAAACAAAGTTATGCTCATGGGTTTTATGGATTACAATGATATTGCTCATCACACGCTTTTGCCAGAAGGTCAGACAGTTAATAAGGACTATCATTTGTTTACGTGAAGCAATCCGCCCAGAAAGAAAGGATTTGTGGAAACCCAACTCGCGGATTTTGCACTATGATAACTCGCCATCGCTTAGTCCCATAAGAACAAAACGAATACCATCCAACAAAGATCGAGTTCACCTGATATGATATGATAGAAAGACGTAACCTTGGATAGGGTTTTCAATGGCTTCATATCTTCGAGTCATTCTTTGTGTTAATTTCTGCGCAAGTTGTGAAGGTAATCGGCTTCAAATCAGCCAAATTTGCCTTGCTAACTATTTTATCATCCATATTTGTTTTCGTTTGAGTTTTTGCTTAACTATTGTCCAAACATTTTCAGTAGGGTTGGCATCTCGCAACTCTGAAGGCCAATCCAACATTTCAATCGCATTTTGCTGCTTCCAATCCACGCATCCTCGGTTTCGATGGTTGGGATCATTCTTCTTATAAAAATGATCTTCCAAACATCTTCGAAGCTGACGATAATAATACTTTTTGGTAAATTGAATTAATCAAAAAGGCATTAAATTGGTAGTAAACGCAACTAAACGGCGAAATCATTTTTCGGAAAAAATAAATAGCGCAATGCGTATCTAAATATTATATAATTTCAAATTATCACTCAATGAATTTTGTGAATAGTTGCACAATGTATACATATATTTGTTAGTGACAGTTCTATGCACTTATAGTCTGTTAGAAACCAGGTATTTCTCGGTTCTATTTCAACAGTTTCCATTTTTAACGGTTTTTATTTTCATACCAACCAGCCAACAAAAATCTCTTAATAAATAACGGAAGGTTTGTTTCATTCGGCTATACGTGCACGAAGTTTGGACAAGTTTTATTAAATCGTTGTTGTGATATAGAGTGTTACCAACTTCACACTCCTTGTATCTGTAAAACAGCTCATGACATCAACGTCAAAATTGTTCTAATGACAGTTCAATATATTTTTTATAAGCCATCAAAAGCATTTGCATCTCAGTTTTGTTGATTTTTTTTTCTGTGATGGAATTCCAACGTAATAGTGGGATTGCGTTATAATTGGCTGGAAAATCACAACCAGCCATTGTTCGTGGGCTCAGTCACCTCAAAGTGAATAAAATGTTTGTGTATCGCACTATAAAGCGTTACAATGATACTGGTAGCATTGCAAAACGCTATGGAGGCGGACCAAAAAAACCGCAACAACGCCAGAAATGGTTCGGAAAGTGAAGGCTCGACTTGAGCGAAATCTACGTCGAAGTGGAAGAAAAATGGCGAAAGAACTGAAAATATCGCAAGACAGCATTCGACACATTTTGAAAAATGCGCTCAAGGTCAAGGCTTACAAGTTCAGAAAAGCACACGATCTTTCACCACAGCAAAAAAAGTTCGGTGCGAAAAAGCAATGGAGTTGTTGCGCTTGCACGAATGTGGCGAATTTCCTAACATTGTGCTTTCTGATGAAAAAAATTTCCCAATTGAGCAGCTCATAAACACTCAAAACGATCGTGTTTACTTTACCGAACGCTCATACGAGAATTAGAGCCTACGTATGGCCACTCGAAGCAATTTCCTCTGACGCTCTCCAATCGTTTTTATCGAGCCTGGTGTCAAAGTGAATGCGACTTATTATCGGGAAAATGTTTTAGAAGCTGCTTCAGAGCCGTGGCCACGCAAACATTTCGGTCGTAGACCATGGACGTTCCAACAGGACTCGGCACCGTCTCATAAAGCTGGTGTGAACCAAGAATGGTTAAAAAATCATGTTCCACACTTCATTTCGTGCATACAATGGCTTTCGAATTCGCCAGACGCAAGTCCGAAGGACTATTCCATCTGGTCCATTTTGGAGAGCAAGGTGAGGACTAAAAAATATGCCAGTATGGATGCGCTGAAAAAAGCGATTATACGAAAATGGGCCAAAATACATCAAGATCACATTCGTGCAGCATGCAACTCATTTTTTGACCGTTTGAAGGTTATAGTCAAGGCAAAAGGTGGTCATATCGAGCTAAAGTGAATATATGTTAAAATTGTAATCATTTTTGAATAATTTTGTCTTTAAGATCAATAAAAACTAATTTCAAACAAAAACGTTATGGTGTTTTGAATAGGTAACAATTTATATCGTTCACCCTGTACTCACTTACCCAAAAATATCATCCAAATGTGGGTAATTTTGCTTTATTTAAAATAGAGGTATCACGTTTTTTTATTTTTGAAAATTACTGTTGCATGGCATATGGGTGTGGTTATTGACCGAATTGAATTAAAAATTGCTCTTTTGGCAAAATCGTTGGAAATGTCGATAAAGCCAAGGAAATTGTCGACTCGGTCGGCATGTGAGCACTTATTCCATTGCACATGAATTGAGTATTTCCGTTAAAGAAATTCACTCACTTGGCGCTACTGATCTGGATAGTCCCTGTACATAAGAAAAAAATCATAAAATCAACTACTTAAACAGAACACTCGCTGCCATAGTCGAAAAAATTAATCAAATTGTACTCGTAAAGCAAGCGTGAAGCGCACAAAGAATGAGCAGAAAGAAGGGCTCCGAAATTAACCAACATTCGTATGCCCACTGTATTCATCACGTGGTCTAATACTCATTTATTTACACAAAGCGTCTGCACACAGCTGTAGAAGAGAATTGCACATTATCCGACTGTTTTCATTCTATTTGACGAGTGTTTGCCAAAGATAAACCATCAAAGAAGGTAGTTAGAAACAAAACGAATGTGTAAACAAGCAAATGAAAAGTTATCTAAATTGCCAATGGGCAAATGAGATCAACACAAATTATGTATGTACAACACAAATATGAGCCATGAGTGACCGATTGGACTTGTGCGAGGGGCCATGCACAAGCAAATGATCAATGATCATTTGACATTCAGGCAGTCAATTCTTTAACATAGGCGCACAAGTAAGCACTCATATGATCGACAGACCTGACCACACCGGCTGAGAGCGGCGCTTGGATCAGCACAAAGCATACTCGCACACGTATCGTGTACAGGACGAAAATTAAATATTGTACGCATGTGTGCAAAAGATTTAATGATGAGGAACGAAAACGAAGAGGCTGACTTTTTATTATTGTTCAGCAGTCTTTACCTCCTGCGCATGCCCCTGTTAATGACATACAAGGCAAGGCAAAAAATCACAAAATCAATTCACACCTCTGCGTTTGCTTGCCGAACCGTCGGCAGTCTATACATCCGTTTGTATTCGCTTCGTGCACCCTTCACACCACTTCACTTTATTGGAATACTTGTGTGATTTGGCCTCTGTAGGTATGTAGGTATTTGTTGTCAGCATTTGGCCAACATATGTGCACAAAATGCAAGCATTCTATGTACATACTTATGCATACAGTCGTATTTGCTTAAAGTATTGTACATACCTACCTATCTGCCACCTAATCAAAATTGGATTTTTTACGAATGCATATTTGCAGCTCTATGTACCTACTTTAATAAGCTGAAGTTTCTTTGTACATGTGCGCGCATGCTACAGGCTTCCGATGAGCCGATAGTAAGTTGAATTATTTCTTCAACAGGATATCGTTAGTTTGTACAGACTTATTAAAAATATATAAACATATACATATATTTTTATAATAAGGAAGGAAGATTGAAATCGGTCCGGATCGAACTTTATATAGCCGCAAACATTTTCGTAATATTTAATTTGGACTGGCTGCTAATTTTTGGAATCAGAAAAACCCATACAATTACAGTTATACGAGCTTCTAACAGAGGGGCGGTCGAAAAATTAGTCTTAACATGTAAAAAGTGGGCGCGGTTTTTTTCATTCAATAATATTTATGTTGGATCTAATGGAGGTGGGGAGCAATACGTGTTCCAAGTTCGGGCAAGTTTTTTGAGTAATTATCGAGATGCACGCATTTACAAGTGAGCGTGTACCGTATTTCCTTGTACTAGAGATATTACGTTTTTTTTTGTTTTTTGAACATTGCCGTTATATGGCAGGTAGGCGTGGTTATTGATACCAAACTACTTTCGGCAGAGGGTAATATGTGCACGTGTGTTTTCAACTCCTCTTCGCATTGTGAGTGAGTTTAATGTATACATATGTATGCACGAGGTGTGTTCAAAAAGTATCGCGAATTTTGAATTTCCGTACGTTACGTATATTGGAATTTCGATTTTTTTGTGGCGATATGTTGGTACTCATGTCTCTCACTCATGCCGACGAGTTCGGCCATTTTGAATGTTCAGTTAATTGTTGACAGCTGCATTGCTTGCGCGTGTTTCGGCTCGTCGTCGATTTTTACCTATTCAAAAAGATGGATCAAAGAAACTGTATCAAATTTTGTGCGAAAAACGAAATTAAGTGCGCGGATGCAATGAACTTTTATGAGGAACTTTCTTTTTCTTCAGATCCTTAGTTGCTCGTGAGACATAGGGCATCAATCACGACTGCGCGCCATCTTCTGCCATTTTTGGCAATGCACTTCAATTGGTTCCATCCCTTTCCGATGCTTCTAGCTTTCCTTTCAACTGTTCGCCTCCAAGTTTCCCTTGGTCTATCAGGCTTGCGACCAACATTCGAGAGAGAATTCCACTCCAATGCCTTTTGTGCAATGCATACATCATTTTTGCGTGGAGTGTGCCAAATCCATCTCCATTTTTTGCGCTTTATGAGCATTTCGACTGGCTCTATTTGCGTCCTTTTGGACCCAAAATGGGAGAGATGTTCCTCAGGCAGCGATTTATCAAAACCTGAAGGCTAATCGTGATGGATTTGCTCACATTCCATGTACAGAATGCATTTAGTAGCAATGATAGTACGTTGGATTTGAAAATCCTCATTTTTGTGTGAACACTGATGTTGTTATTGTGCCACACAGAAGACATCATACCAAAAGCGGCTTTAGCTTTACCAATGTGGGCTTTGTCTTACTGCAATTAATTTTTAACCCGGAAGTTGTAGCATTTTTCTCTAGCGACTCAACCATACCGTTCAGTTCCGGTTTTTGTGCGCTAGGAAGCATACATCGTCAGCATAATCGAAATGCTGAAGATGACTAAACATGTCTTATCTCAGTCCGCAGCTTCGATGGGGTAGCAGGGCAGCTTCCAAGACATCACCAATAACAAGCAAAAACAGCACAGGTGATAGGATACACCCTTGCCGAACGCCGACAGAAATTGGTTCGAAAAAAAACTTATTCTATCTTTTGGTGTTGCTTGCCCAGAGATTTGAGCAGAGACTCTTCCGAATGGTTGTCACTCACGAACCCATTCAGCTACGGCGGCCCCAATAACGACTATCTCTTCGGATGCGTTTTCCGGAATTGTTTTGTCTGGAATAACATCTTTTTTACATTTTACATCTTGCACACACACAAATATGAGAAAAGAAAGCATGTACAGAGGCGGTATAAATGACAAGTAGCGATTGGCAAGCGGGATTCGTTCATGAATCGCATGTATGGTAATACAAACAGGTAAAATTCGTCGAGCAATACTCTGATCCATGCGTTAGAATATGTCCACGGCAAACGACTGCTATTCGTTCAAAACCATTAAGCGGTTAAATGTTACATCACAGCCAGAAATACTCTCATGGATGGCCCAATATGGTAATCTATCATTCTTGACTTTCTTCAGTCATTCAGGACAAAACACCGTGAAAAGTTACACGATTGAGCAGTACATAAAAAATAATAGACCGATAAGCCGTAATCTGCGGAAGCTCTCAAAAGTTGGATAGCTCAAGCATTTTCTCAAATTCAGCCGCATTTAGGCAGTAGAGTCATGGTCATAATGATTACCTCGAAATCAAGCCTGATGGATATAGAGCGAAAAGCGACGTTGCAAGGAATAATGCAAGGAGAATGCATTCTGACTCAGCAAACCCAAAAATGTGTACATAGAATTTTGAAAAAATAGAACAAACATACAACAAACAGGCACCAAATTCGGATCCAGCAACCCGCATAATCCATATATGGTATATCGATTTTTTTTTAATTTTCCGCTGAATATTCTAGATTTGTACTTGGATAAAATTAGTTTTTAAGAGTTTAGGTAGTTAGGGGATGGTTTCTTCCCTTAAGGGCGTTGGAAATTTGCATACGCTGTGATGAATTACCATTAAATGTGAGCACATATAATTTTTTGTTTTTAAAGTTTTTCTTCTATAAAAAGGGGGGTGTTTTGATATAATCGAAAAAATAGAAATTCAGGCTTAGACAATATCTTCCAAAATCATATCGAGCATTTAAAAAAAATTACTTAAATTGGCCAAATATTGGACCCTGTAGCTATTTGCAAAATTTGTCACAAATCCCCACTGTGCGTTGAAGCCGCGGCGAATATCTGAGTGACGTCTTATTTCTTTTAATTTACATTTCAATAATTTAAGTCAATTGCTACAATTACCTAACAGACTAATATAGATACATATATTTATTTCATTTCGATGTAATTAGTCTATAACCTGACTGGAATATTTTACAGACTAGAGGCATATAATTTTACTTAAAACTTTGTACAAGGTAATAACATCTCCCATAAAAGCGCAAAGGGAACTAACAGTACAGAGCGTCAATGGAAGTTTTACAAACAGATATCGGAGATGAAAAACCAATATTTATTTTTTTGATTTGGAGATTTTATTATAGTCCAAACGTGCTCTCATTATAGGTGCATAACGGCATACAAGGTCTTTTTAATAAAAAAAAATATTTAATTAATACTTCAGAGTCATCTATTTTATGCCATTTCGCCTAGCGCTTATTGGAAAATCCTATACTCGTATAGTGTAACATAAATTTCAATTTGGGATGACAAGGCAGGTACAGTAAATTGAAAATTGTGCAATTGAGATTTCTTCAGAACCTTTATTGAATCCATATATAAATACATCAACTATCTAAACCCAATTTACCTTTGTTCCGTCCACCACAAAGGTAAGCTTAATTTACATTCACATGAATTTATTATGTGTAGCCAAATCCGAGCAATAAAAATTTCCTAAACTTTATACGACGCGTGCCACCTTGAAGGTGGGTCTCAAAAATACGCAACCTAAAATTTACTGCCTGAAAAATGTGCAAACTTTTACCACACTTTTATGAACTTCCGCAGCAGCAGCAAAACAAGAGCAAAAGAAATACAAACGGAAGTTCATTTTAACCCAAAGAAAACTGATAAAAGGCAAAAATCTGTGTTTTTGAGTACATTCCGCTTAGAAAGCACACTGGAAGTTTATGCAAGTGCAAAATGAAGGGAACTTCTTAGCAATCACCGGCGAAAGTTTTGCATACCAAAAAAATAAAAATCATAGAAAGTATTTGAAATAATATAGTAGAATAAGCGAAGAATGTGCATTACTTAAAACAAACAAAGCGCAAAGTAAAATGGCACTGTTTCCGTGTGCAAATACATATGTATATGTGCAAATATGTGAGCGAGTGTACGCATATGCAAATACGCAAGCCCAGGCAGGATATCAGCATAGTTTACATTTAAAAGTCCTTGAAGTCGTATTTGCGCAAGTAGTGACGTTTAGGAATAGTAGGAAGTATGTACAACAACAACCTCTACTCGCACTACTACAACTGTTACTCCTAGTGCAATTATTGTTATTGCTATTGCAATTGTTGTTTGCAGTGCGATTCGCTTTATTGTTACGACAAACTTTTGCATATCCTTGCAAATAATACGCTTTACATATGCAAACAAATTTCCTCACGCATCTACACCCTACACCTTACATACATTGATCGTAGTGCGTGTAGTGCGTGGAGCTCGCTTTCTTTATATGTATTCATTCGTCTTGTAAGTGCCTGCAATTTGTGCAAACTTTTCTGGATGTGCCGTTCACCAGAAATTGAGTTGATGTTGAAAAATATAATATACGCAAAAAGAATTCGAGTAGCTACTTTAAGAATTTATGCGTTCCTCACTTCTTTTTGCTTATTTTTTATTTTTTATAGGTTCACTCTGAATCAGCAGCATCACGGAGTACATCTTTATATACGAATTTCAAAGTTGTAAAATGCATTTCACAAATCATTAAACGGTATAATCGAATATTGGGATTTTCGAAAATAAGTAGACTTGTCTTTAAAGAAACAGCGTTTAAGAATATAAATCCATTTTATTTTTTAAAATACGTTTAGTTCAATACGATTTAAATAAGAAAATAATAATAGAACTGAATATCAATTCCTACGCCAATGATAGTCGTATAGAGGATGCAACGAGTATAGCGGATGCTTGGGGTTATTTATTTGAATTTAACCCTTTCTACTGAGTATTCAAAACAATGTTACTAGCAACCTGACGTTCAATTAAGACATGATCTGAAAAGTCGGCACTAGTTCTATTGCATTCACCTCTTTTTCAGTTGGTACTAACCTTAAAAAGACAACTGTTAAAATTTCATGATAATCTATACATTGGTTCGTGAGTTATTGTGCTAAGAGTGACACTACTTTTGCTATTTTCATAAGTAAAAACACTCTAAGCTGCTCGTCAAAACTGCTGAGATCACTTGATCCCAATACGCTCTTTTATATTACATGGTTGTATTAAAAATTATTAAATTTCATCAAAGAGTCCTTGCGAAGCGAATGAAAATGTAGGTAAATTTAGCAGTCTTGAATTGTGAGATCAAAGTCGCCAGCGAATTCGCCACAAAATGGCGAACGAGTGTTGAAAATGAATATTTTGTATTGCCGTTGACGAAAAAACTACATTAGAAAAATATTAAAAAAAAAGATGACACACAGAAAAGATTGAAATGAAGCAAAAGAAGCTGTATCTCAAATACAAAATATAGGTTTAGAATTAAGAACCACAGCTAATGAAAATGGTTACTTGTAGCAAATGAACTGTTCAAGAAATTTGATTGATTATGCAGATGACACAGCTATAGTAGTTCGGGAAAGTACCTGGACACCACAGTAATGTGATGAATAACACACTTAAAACGGTACACCAATGGACATTTCGCGCAGGGCTAGGGATAAACGCCAGAAAAGCGGACATGGTGCTTTTTACCAGGAAGTACAAGGTCCCGACGTGGAACCTCCCGAAGCTAGGCAACAATGAACTACTTCTCAAAGATCATGCAAGGTACCTCGGAGTAATACTAGACAGTAAATTGTTGTGGAAGCACAATGTTGAGGAAAGGGTGAAAAAGGCCAGTCACGCGTTGTACGCATGTAATAGAATGCTGGGCGTTACTTGGGGTCTATCACCCTCTCTGATGCATTGGTGCTACACGGCACTAGTTAGACCGATATTGCTGTATGGGGCCTTAGTATGGTGGACTGCGACAAGAAAACTAACATTCTTAATGCCACTAGAAAGGATTCAAGGACTCGCTGCTTTGTGCATAACAAGAGCGATGAAAACCACTCCAACGGCGGCGCTGGAAAAGATTCTCAGCATGCCACCTATTGACCTTATGGCGAAAAATCTGGCAGCGAAATCCGCGACGAGGTTAGTGGCTCAATAGGAAAGTGGAGCTCAGGTTGCACAGACTACATGATTCCGTACTTTAATTGGGAGAGAAGGTTTCGCATTACAATTGAAGAGGAGAGATGGCACAAAGGCATGAAGCCTGGTCATAGAACTTTTCACATCTATACAGACTCTAGACGGAGTGGGAGCGGGTATTTACTGCTCAAAACTAGGGATCAGGCAGCCTATCAAGCTGCCAGACCACAGCAGTATTTTCCAAGAGGAAGCCTACACTAGAACAAGAAAGAACTCAACAATTAATATATACGTGGATAGTCAAGCAGCAATAAGAGCAATAAGCTCATATTGTATTAAGTCCAAAAATGTTCGACGGAGCAGGGAGGCCATAGTAAGGCTAGCTGCAAACAGTAGGCTGCTACAATGAAATGGACGACTCCATGAAAAGGCGAGTGGAAGCTAGGTGGACTAATCTGACCACATACAAAACAGCAAAAGTCATGTATAGAACTAACGACAAAAACTGACTCAATTCGTACTTACGCTCTCGCGAAAAGGACTGCAGAACTAGAAGTATGCTAACAGGACAAATGCAGGAAATGCAGAGAGGATGTTGAGGAAATTTTAGAACACCTTTACTGCGTTTGTCCGGCATTTATGAAATTTATTTTGTGATATTTATTTATTTTTAATGAAACTAGAATAATTTTTAATTCATAGCATTGGTGCAATTTCTTATAAAACGCCACTGACTAAGAAGGTTAACTCTCGGCTCCACATTGTAATTATCCTCGAAATAAAGATCCACGCAATTAAACTCTTATACACACACTTACACACCCTGCTCAAATTTCAGTGCGTATAAGTACACAAATTTGTAAGTATAAATGACCCAAATGTCAAAAGAGGGTGAAATAGTTTATTTTTCTTAAATGTCTACGACATAATCTCGGCGAAGAAACTCATTCGCTACTCATAATGCAAATTTAAGGTGTGTTCGCCAAACCTTTCGCTTTGCAAGTGACAATATCAGCCTTAGATATTTCTCAATAAAAAAGCAGTATTATAAGAAATATATTAAAAATATTGTATTTGTTATTGTAAATTTTCCTACTCAAAGATATTATTTTGCATTTTTTAGTTGATATTATATTATTTTTAATGTTACTATAAAACTTCTAATTAGGCATAGCAACCCCGTCAATACGCTCAAGCAAAAATACTAAGCACTCACACTATTCCACAGGTGTATGTCAACTCACGCCTAGGATGCCGGTAGAAAAAATAGGAAGAAGAGGAGTGTTTTTACTTGTATTTGTGCTCATAGGATTACTGACGTTTTTGAACGAAACGGAACGTTTAAAGGAAACGTTGCATAAAATACAAAATTATTGTACTCTACGCAAACTTTCTCAAATCGAAATGCTTATAATTTATCCGATGCGCTGATAAAATAAGTTGAAAAATAATATCATATTGTAATGGTGAAGACAGGTGTCAGTATTCCAGTATTCGCCGCACCCTTCTGCTCCAATTGTTAGTGATGCCGTTAAGTGTTCTATAGTATTCATGATGTTTGAAGAGACATCACAGAACATATCCGATGGGTGGCCATCTATAATCATATTGTGGGCTTAACTTATACAAATACTCATATTTGCTTTACCGAATAGAATAAATATGTAGAGGTTTTGTTTTTATGTGTATTTAATGACATAAAAGTAGTTTAACAAATTAAATTCAAAAATAAGGAAGTGACCTACATCTATGCGAGCTTTTATCCGACGTGCGCAGTTGACTTCATTTGTTTTGAAAAATATAAAAAACATGTATAATACTATTTAATGATCACTTAGATACTAACAAATCTTATAAGTTTGAATAAAGTGCTGATCGCTATAATGCTTGGAAAGCTTGGTATGGAGATCTTGCTTACTTGGTCTGTTAGCTTGTTTAAGGTCTATGACTTCTTGGAATATAGAGTAGCCTAAAACTTTTTAGTAGCAGCAGTCAGAGCTTTATCCATCAACCTCCAAGCATTTTTATTTATTAAGGTGTTTGTTGTTCTAGCTACATACTCAACAAACCCCCACAGGCTCAACCAAAGAACAGCTATTGCTTCTGCTCTTCGGGGATAAAGTATTTCCTGGCGTTTACGACGGATTTCCGTTTGGCGCGCGCCGTATTTAAACACACTTGATGTTCACACAAGCACTAACGAAAGCTGTTTACCTACAATATCTGTAAATATATAATGTTTGACTGTATATATTTGCAAAGTAGAATTTATTCAAATTTCTGTATGTTTCTATATACGTATGTACGTACACATTTTTCGCAACTTCAAAGCTTGTATGTACGCATTAGTAAACTTCCTTCCGTTGGCGCCCTGAAACAGTTGAACCGTGCAATTTGTTGGCGCATTTGCAATGAGTATTACAGATATCCTTTCGCTAAGTCTACCTTCAGTCATCGCCGGCGAAACTTTTCTCGAGTAACAGATATTAGCTGCATATATGGCTTGTTACTGTTGTTGTTTCGGAAAGTTTACAATTTGAAATGCAGCACAACTGAAAGAGCGGGAAAGAGGGTTGCAGCCAAATGCTTTGTTGGCGGA
This sequence comes from Anastrepha obliqua, assembly GCF_027943255.1. Lineage (NCBI taxonomy): Eukaryota > Metazoa > Arthropoda > Insecta > Diptera > Tephritidae > Anastrepha > Anastrepha obliqua. Next base: position 83,631,228 of record NC_072892.1, read on the forward strand.
AGTGATTGCGATATTGTTTTGAGTCAATAAGACGAATTAAGAGCCGATTGTAAGGGCAATTGTTGGTTTGCTGTTGAAAGCAATTAAAATGAAATGCAAATATACATAGAAGGGTTAGCGGATTTACTTGATTATTTTTGTACTTTTGGATTTTTAGATGTATGAAGTACTTTTATGTGAAGAAACAGTATTAGATGCAATTGTGTTATAAAAAAGCATGTTTTATTTAATTTAAAATTATGGATTTAAAGATTGTGAATCTTTATTGTAGCTTTACCAAGTATAATGAACGATATACTGTTGTAAACTCAAAATAAAAATTTGATAATAGAGGACTTGTTCAAGTCCCAATCAATGCAAAAATATTGGAACTTTTGTTCGAGTTCGAGTACCTCGAATGTTTGAACTTTCATGCGCGCAAAACTGTGAAAAACTGGCATTAACAAAATTTTTGGTGGAAGAAAAAAATTGAGAAAAAATTGTTTTTATTTTTAAATATATATCGCTCAGTCATAAGACATTTCTCTTTCCCCAGACAGCTTTGACTCCTTGATTTTTATTTTAGTATCAAGTATATATATAGTATATCAAGCCCCTTTCACTGACATCCAAGTTATCCTCTGCTAAATTTATTAAAAAATTCATTATTAAAGTTTCACAATGGGGCTGTACACCCTTAAAGCATTTTTGCAAGGTAATTTTAAGAAAACATTTTTTTTGGCCGAACATAGGGGTCGCCTTTTTATATTTTTTGTTATATTTTTTTCATATTTTTCACATTAACTGTCGGATCTTAAAATGTGATGTATTGATGTTCTTTCCAAGGAGGCAATTTGTGGAGGCTAGAAATGTGAAATAAAAAATGTAAAAAGGCGAGTCCTATGCACGCTGTGTCTTTTTCCTGTTCCCAAAAACTGAATACTGTTATAAAAAAACGAAGATTGGACAATATTGGGTGATAAAGACCGCATTACTGGAAATCATGGTCATGGTCGTAACAAAAGTGCATACCAGAAGAGCTTCGAAGATTGGAAAACGTACTGGTATAAGTGCACGAAAAATTATAAGACCAACTAAGTTTCTTGCATAATATTTATTTTATATTATTATTTAATATTAAAACTTTTAATGATAAATGTTTTACAAATATCTAGAAAAAAGCACACATTTCACAATATTGAAATTAATTATTAGGGAAAAATGATTAGTAAAGTCTATATAACGAAAAAGAATAAGACCAATGGCATTGTATTTAAAATAAGCAAATAGAAATCTTGGAGTTTATAATTTGGGGCTCAGTAATTTGTGTTAGATCCACCTTTGATCATAATTTGTTGAAGTCGTCGAGGTATCGATTTGATTAGGTTTTTGAAGTGAAACTTCTTAGGCGTCGATGGACGAGCGAGAATGGAGAGTAAAATTTTAAGATCATGCAACGCTTTGGGCATTTTCGTTCCGCGAGAGAAAAAAAAGTTATAATGTAGAGGAAAAGGACAGAGAGAGCAATACCTTATATATATTTTAAATACACTTTAGTCTATTTTTGCTAAGTTTTTCCTTGTCGTTGCTAATTTCTAGTGAGAAATAGCACGGCCTACTTTTTGGCGCTTGTTTGTTGGTGCAAACTTGTAGGAAATATATTTTTGGTGCCTACTTTTTGGCGTTATATTTCTTTGGTGCCTACTGTTTGGAGCATTTTTTGGTCTCAAATTTTTTCCGTTTCGTAGCTAGTGCTTTGTTGTTTGTGTCCGGCGTTTACCTACACCGGACGACCCTTCTCCGTTTTTTGTAAACTTGGTATATTTGTATTCTCTGCAAATGTTGTGAATGTATTTAGACATATATTCTTTCTCTATCTCTCTCTCTCTCTCTCTCTCTTTATCTCTCGGGTCTCTCCCTCTTTCTTTGTCGGCCTTGAAAGTTTCACTTCTGTTATGTGTACTACGCTACACGCACTTTTTTTTTTTTAAACACTTCTAAGGCTTTCAGCGTTATTAAAATGCCTTGCATTTTTGAAAACCGCTTGAGAAAGTATATTTTCGATTGGGTTTAGATGCAGATAGGCCACTTTAAAATTGGTATTTTGTTCGCAGCCAAAAACTCTTTTCATGATTTGAAAGCATGAACGGCTGCATTGTCATGCTCGAAAATCAACTCCTCATCGAAATTATCATCGAAAAAGTTTATAAGTACTTCGCCTAGAAGTTCTATATACTTGACACTATTCATTCCCAAACCATGCCAGAACCCCCTCCGAAATTACGAGCCATTCTCTCCTCCTTTTTCTTCCGTTTATCATACCAATATTTTTGGGACCCATCTGGTCAATACAGATTGAATTTTTTTTGCCATCGGAAAAATTACTCCTTCCCGTTCATCTTCCCAAAATTGATACTTTTCAGCAAATGTCAATCTGGCCTGTTTGTGTCGTGTGTTAATTTAGGATTGGGTACTTGTTTTACATATTTTACAATAGGATAAGTTGGAAAATTTGTTGAGCACGACGGGCAGTAACTTCCAAATTTAGGGGGTATTCTAGTCTAGAGGCATGAATTTGAGGCGTTTTCATTATTTAGTATTCAAAACCCTCTTAAATTATTTTGATATATAATATCATTATATCACATATGGTGTATAAGCTTAAATCCGCTGATTGCTCGTAGATGGCGTTAGTGAGCATATCAAGTTACCATAGAAATGCCATATTTTTTTTTTGCATGGGTTCGACACCTGTTTACATCAATCACTGCACATCATCAGTGATTTCATACAGCAACACACTTTTTTCCTTGCGTAATCATGTCTAATTTTGTGCCAAAAAAAGAGCATATGCGGGAAGCTCTACTTTTTTGCTTTAATTTGAAGAAATCGGCTGCCGAATCGCATCGAATGCTTGTGGAGGCCTATGGTGACAGTGCATTATCGGAAACAACTTGCAGAGACTGGTTTCGTCGGTTCAAAGACGGCCATTTTGACTTGAGTGACAAGAAGCGTGAAAATCGGCCCAGAAAAGTTGAGGACCATGAATTGCAGGCTCTTTTGGATGAGGACGATACCCAATCGCAAAAAATGCTTGCCGAGAAGTTAGGTGTCACTCAATCAGCCATTTCCATGCGTTTACGTGCCATGGGAAAGGTCCAAAAAGTCGGAAAATGGGTACCCCATGAATTGAACGATAGACAGATGGAGCGACGCCAAAACACATGCGAAATCTTGCTGGCTAGGCATAAAAGAAAGTCGTTCCTGCATCTTGTGGTGACTAGCGATGAAAAGTGGATATACTTTGAGAATCCTAAACGAAAAAAATCATGGGTCGATCCCGGCCAACCATCAACTTCTTCATCAAGACCTAATCGCTTTGGACGCAAGACGATGCTGTGCGTTTGGTGGGATCAGCAGGGTGTCGTTTACTATGAGCTGTTGAAACCTGGTGAAACTGTTAATTCTCATCGCTACCACCAACAACTCATCAAATTGCGCCGTGCTTTGCGTGAAAAAAGGCCTCGTTATGAACAAAGACATGAGAAGCTGATTTTCCTCCACGACAACGCCCCATCGCACACGTCAAGAATGGTCCAAAACTACTTGGAGACAATCAATTGGGAGGTGCTACCTCATCCCGCTTATTCACCAGACCTGGCCCCTTCGGACTATCATCTGTTTTCATCGATGGGTCACGCGCTCGCCGAACAGCACTTCGATTCGTACGAAGACGTCCGGAAATGGCTTGACGAGTGGTTCGCCTCGAAAGATGAAGAATTCTTTTGGCGTGGTATACACAAATTGCCCGAGAGATGGGAAAAATGTATAGCTAGCGAGGGCAAATACTTTGAATAAATTATTTTTTTGCTTTCTATAAAAAAAAATGTTTTTTTTTTTTACTAAAAAACAGCGGATTTAAGCTTATACACCGTATCACATGAAAATAGTTTAACTTCAGGTTTTGGTACACTAATTTATCAAATTAATTTTGCTAAAAATCGAATGTTACGTGCCTAATTTGCTCTCAGTCAACTGAAACATCTTTGATTACATCAAAGAGAATTCCACATAGCGATAAATACAACATTTAAAAATATTCATTTTTTGATTACGTCACATCTCATACAAAAAATTGAGGAAAAATACTACTGTTAGAATTTCATTTATGAATATACATATATATATTGGGTGATAAAGACCCATATATATATATTTATATATATAATTGGCGCATACACCCTTTGGCCGAGCTCCTCCTCCTATTTTTGGCGTGCGTCTTGATGTTGTTCCACAGACATATTTTTTATGAGGAAATTTTTCATGGCAGAAATACACCCGGAGGTTTACCATTGCCTGCCGAGGGGCGACCGCTATTAGAAAACACTTTGTTTTCATTTTGGTGTTTCGCCGATATTCGAACCTTCGAACTCCAAATGGTAGTTACGCACCAACCCATTCCGACGGCCGCCGAATATATACATATGCATTCGTTATTATACTAATCCCAGTTTTTCCAAGATCAAATTCAAAATATTCTCTTCAATACACTTTTACTAATACTTTCGGAAACTTTCTCTTCAATCACTAGCTCAATGCACATCATCTATTCACATTTAGTTATCTCTTCATCACTCTGAAAAACTATCTAGCATACTTTTCGGCGATTACACCTCAACTTTCAGCACATAACCCCAAAGCAATTTAACATTGCAAGTGCAAACACGCGCATACCTACATGTATGTGGCATTTACACGAAGGAGTATAGTATCCCTTGCCACTCACTTGTAAAGTGAAAGTTTCACATACAGAAAATTGAAATTAATGTGAAGTTGCAGCAAAAGTGGCTTAAGAATACTCACGGGCTTCATTTGGCAAATTGGCGTTGCTGAGGCAGGCGAGCCAGAGTGAGCCAACTATTGGAGTATTAATACATTTAGTACTATATAGTTTTTGTTGCCACTGTTACAGTACAAACTTTTCTGCAAACATTTGCAAAGTGCCAATAAGTTTACGTGCGCCAGTCCCTCTCTTTGCACTTATTTCTATTGGTTGTTACACCGTTTGTGGCAAACAGATGTGTACAGCAACTTTTGCGTCAAAAACTTTTATCTGCTTGAGATACTTTTACGCCACTGGCTGCTAGAGGATAGAAAGAGTGGCTTAGCGCAGTATATTGTGCTGCCAATTGCAATAGTTCGAGTGCTGGATGGTATACGCGCACGTGTTTGGGGCAATTCCTTTAGGTATGAATATGTGCTGTTGTCTGCATGGGTTAAAGTTTTCATAAGTTAAATGAAATTTTGAATTTATCGCAGATTTAAATGTGATTATAAATATTTACTTTTGTATTGAGTGCATTGACTGATTAGAGACATAAATTTGAAGTAGAGAGCATTTGAAGCTAACAAGTGGAGTAGTTGTTTTGAAGAAATGCATGGACAGCATTATATCTAATTGAAATAAAATGTAATATTAGGACAAATTAAAAGGAAGGGAATTTGAAAGCCATTTTGCTAAACAAATGTTTACGTATAGTTAAGAAGTTGTGATTAATAGCATGAATAACATATAGCTTGTTTGAAAATTGTAGTAGTTTACCATATATGTGTACAAAGTGGCGCAAAATTAATCATTCTAACGGAAAGTTTATAAATTTTGCAAGCATCGATTTCTGCCTTACTTAAAACCTTCTCCGCCGATATTTACGTTTCCGAGCTTTCTTGTAATTTTTTTGATGCAAGTTTTAGCAGAACCTTAGGCACATTGAAGAGCCACTGCTACAGTAAAGCACAAACAACGAGAGCATGGTATTTTGCTTTTGGTCCCTAAAATTTCAAAATCTATAAACCAAGATTGACAATTTAGAGTTTTAAACAAAATTTTAAATTTTATTTACGTTGATATGGTAAAATCCCGATTCAAATTCAATTCAAATACCGACCAAAAATGATCCAGACGCAGTCAAATCATGACCATGCATGAATTGATGGGGGCTAACATTCATTCTTCAGGACAACTTGGTTAAGGCTAGCCTTTTCTGTACTCTTTCAAGCATTTATCGCAAATATAAGAGTGGATTTGAATTGACTCAATTAATTTGAATATCATTTATTTTCTGCATTTGATTTAATATAGTACAAAACACCATTGATAAAAAGTTCCGTGATGCAAAAATATTTTTCTTTAAACGGGCCCATTGTGACGTGCCTATTACTTTCATGGCTGAACATGTAAACAAAATTTTAAATGTAATTTTGCGTTGGAGAAAGACATCCCATTAAAACAAAAATGAAATTCGGCGTGTATACTTCTGTTAGATGTTTGACCGAGATATCCCATTACAAGTAGATTATCTGCTGTAAAGTTGTAAGAAGAACAGCAAATTAAATCATGGATTGAACTACTCCTGCACGACTTTACTCTATATGAATGGAATGTCATTATGTATATTCGAATATTATAACTTATTTTATAAGAAGTCGTGACATTATTTCCTCCCTATTAATTATGCCAATCACCTGTCGCTTTTTTCAGTACACATTTAGTTTTCTCTCTGGATTGTAACTTATCGCGTTTTGCTTTGTCTGGAAATTATGATATTTGTACTTTTTCTGTTGGGGCTTTTCTTGTACCTGTTTTAAGTCCTGGGTTGACGGTATATTGCCTGGATTTTTAAAGCATTGTCTAGATTGCGTCTGGTCGGGATTTTCAAAGTCGGGATTATGGAATGCCTCCTTTATTTACAAAAATCATTCGTTTTTCATGAAGCAGTTTTGGTACAAACAAAATAATCTAGCTTCAAAATAATTTTCACTTTATAGGTTCATGAGCCAAGTGCAAAACCTCATACAATCTCCACGGATGCTCATCTAAAAGTGAGCTTCGTATATTTCCTGTTGAAGAAACTCTGCTGGCTTAATAGATCACGAGGTGGGTCATGAATTTCGTTGTATATAGTATTTTTTTAAACGATAAATACTAATTTATACTTTCAACGTCTCTAGGTTCGTATTGCTCTTATTATAGCAATGCATTCCGTCTCTGTACAAGAATATGAATGTATAAGAATTCCAAACCGAGCTTATTATTATCGTAAATCATTATTCGGTAACTATTGTAAGAATTCTGTTTCTTGCTTTTAGTTCATTGTACTGCATACATACGAGTACAGGTTGGTTGAAAAGTAGAAAAAAAAATGTTTTTTTAAATGAAATTAGTTTTTTATTAAATATAATTCCTCTCAACTCAACTATACTTACTCCAATGATGCTCTAATAATCATACTTGCGCTCTTTTACTCAAGAGTATTATAATTTTGTTCACATAAGACTTATGCACCAGTGTTGGCAATAACAGCAGCACGATACAAAGCAAAGTTTTTACTATTAATGTATTTATTATTAAATTTTTTCAAATAATAATATTACAATAAAAAAGCAATGTAGAGTTTCAAACTTTGTAGAAGGTTATAAAAAACTCACCAAATTTCCATAAAAATTTCTACGTTTTTAGTCAGAATTTGCAACTTGTAAGCTTCTCATTAAGGACGCATTAATACGGTCTGCAAATCAAAGATGGATTAGCGTTAACACCTGAAATTGCTAGGCAAACATGGCCAAGGCTAAATTTACGTCTGTTCAAGAGTATTATAAAACTGAATAGACTTCAAATCAGGACCTTAGTAGGGGCCCTCACAGGACATTGTCTCATAGGAAATCATGCAAGGAGATTAGACGTTTACACGCATGTTTTCTGTCGTAGCTGCAGAAATGAGGAGGAGTTGGAAACAATTCAACACCTTTTTGCACATGCCCAGCTCTAGCCAGAAGCAGGAACCGATTTTTAAAATCCTACTTCTTAACGAATATAGATAATCTATACGTTTTAGGTATCAACAACCTTTTACGCTTTCTCAAAAGCTCAGGATGGTTTAATATGGAGAGGGAAATGTAGCTCAGCCCCCGCGGTTCACAACGGACACATTTCGTGGTCTAAGGGGCATCGTGGTCTCTATGTGCGATGCGCTGCCAAACCTAACCTAACCTAGTCTGAATTTTTAGTTTTATAGTCCATTTAAATTTGGTATAAAATATAACCAGTTTTAAGTGGCTCGTAAATTGCGTTGATTTGGATAATTTTTTTCTTAGCAGTGCTGAACATTTCCTTGACGGTGCAACATTGCCAAAAATCAACGTGATTTTTCAACAACTTCAAGCTTGCATCTTATTTAATAAGCTATATCACAGCTTACCAAACGTCTTTCTAGATATTATAATTATAAACTAGAGAATTGGGATGAAATTTGGTGGAATATTTCTAACGCATTATTGGAAAGTTTTTAAAAAATTCTTAGCAGGCTGATTCTTGCGCCAGGAAAAAATTAATTTTAATATACATTTTATTAAAATTATAATGTGAATCAAGAATTTACAGGCGGGAAACTAAAAAATATCTGAAATACAAAATATGTGGCAATAAAAAAAATCGTTTTATTTCCCTACGTGGGCCAGCTCTTAAACCTTCCAACGTTTCTCTAATTTATGTATATACATATAAGTACATAATAGTTTGAGGAAAAAGAAATCAATTATTTTCTCAGTTAATGGCTGAAGGGTAAAGTATCGATCAAACAATTTAAAGTTTATGCTTGTTGTCAAGGTGACATTTCACATTAAGTGGTCCCGGTTGTCTAGAATTTTCAATTTTTTTTATATTTCAACGGTGTCGGCTTTTAAAAATATTCTGTCAAATTTTTGGAATGATATTCTCAGTATTCTACAGCCATTTTAGCAGGTACAGCCAGATTTGAAAATATCCATTCTCAAAACTTAAAACTCAATTATCTCAAAACTACGTTTTTCAGCCTGGTGTTGTTGAAAGTCAAAAACAAGCATCAGACAAATTGACCGGCTGGTTAGTAACAAAGCATCGCCCAGGAGCTAAATACAGATCATAAAACAGTGTTAAAACATTTTCTTTTACCCCAAACTAATATATTTATTCCATAGGACCATGCATACGATTTCCTGAGTCACTCAATTCATTGCTAATCTCTTCATTCGACGTGAATCTCTTACCTTCGAGCTGTTTACTATTTCATATTTGGGAGCAGGAAATATTCACCAAACATTTCCTTGAAGTTCCCAACCGATTTAATTTCACATCACTGATCCTTTTATTCTCTACAAGTTCACACATTTTCATGGCTTTAGCTTCCCTAAAAGGCAACTTAGCAGGCAGCTAGACCCCTTTGTGGATGGTTCCAATCGGTTGACAGATTACTAAGGAAGTCTGAGTGGGTTTGAAAAATGCTTGTAGGCCGGCGAAATGTTAAATTTTAAGTGGCAGCCAAGACTGTTCTAGTTCTCAGAGACTTACGGGTCCACTCTCATATGGTTATTGAATTCTAAAAACCGGATTATATACCAGCCAGCTTAGCGTTAACCTGTCATATACATCACATCCTTAATTGCTGTTATATCATGCTACTGACATAAAGTAAGTAAAGTAAAAAAGCCATAATTTGTGTATAATAGTCGGCTCTGATACCGTCACACTTTATTTTATTGTGAACGCGAAATTGATCTCAATAGTTCAAATTAGTTTTCCCTGCTGGAATATTGAAAGGGACCTGTTCTTAGCCCTCCACAATTGCGAATAAAATATTTAATCACTGAAACCACCCTTAGTACAATTGGTAGTTATATCCGGCACAAATTTATGAGAAAACCAAATGAGTTAAATTGAAATCGCAGATGCGCAATGAATAAGAAAACAATTGGCTAAAATCACTTGCTCAAGAAGATACCAGAAATGGTTGAGCTGATAAATGTTGATGAATGCGCGGTTCATTACTTTTGCAAGTTCACCATCGCATACACTCATTGGAACTTAATGGTTTGCTAAGAAAATGCTGACTAATTGCAAGGACATGTCACAAAGCATATACCATAAGACTTCACGTAAACTTATGACCAGCTTTAGCTAAAAAGGTAAAGTAGCTTAGATTTTATTGCTTTCATTAACAATTAGTCCGCTCAGTGCGGCTGGGGTAAGTTATATTAATTGGTTAAGTAACCACAAAGCGGCAGTCGGAAATAAGAAGAGTGTATTGCTGCTGCGCTCCACATCGTATCAGGTGTTCCCGCGTATGTTTTTTGTAAATATATCGTGTGTGTGCTGTAACCATATCGAATGTGTGTCCGTCTATGCTGACACTTGTGTCAAATTTCTTAATCATACACATTTATTTTATGCCACTTTAATATGGTACACCTTCGTATCCCTCAGTCTGGCCTTGTAATCTTTTACAAGTTTTGCAACCCTTTTGTCGCTGTAGTTGTGTTCGCCATCTTAGTGTATTCTTACTGATTCCCTAACAACAAGAAGCTTGTAAATTTATTTACACGTACAACAGCAGTAGCAGACGGTCGTCCAAAGACACTTGTCGCCTGTCAGTTGTTTTGCATCTTTTTGTGAAATTTAACATTTTCCTTGCCACTCACTCCACTTGGTGGAATTCCATATTTGTGTGTCAGTTGAAAAATGTTCTAATCTCCTTGGATGTGCATATGCGTGTGTCCTTTTTGATATGTACGTAAGCACATATTTACGTATTTCTTGCTGGAATTTGTGAGTTTTTATTGTTATTTATTTGGACTTCATACCTCCAGGGATGTAAAGTTATTACTGAAGTTTCTAACATCGAATCTGCGATAAAGACCCTCGGACGACAACGTGTTGTATTTCCTGTGTGTAGAAGGGCAGTTATTTCGAGGAGATACTTACATACATACGAGTATGTACCTTATGTGGAGTATAGGGAATCCTTTTCTTAGATTTGTAGGAGTTCATCTCTATGAATCAAATTAAAATTGTTTCTAAATTTTGAAGATACTGAAAAAGTTTTTGAAGTACCTACAGCTATGGCCAGAGAAATAGCCCACTTCCCCACAATAACATATAATGGCGACGAATTTTTCTGGAAACTTATGAAACTAGTGAAACAGCTATTTGTTTACAAATCTATTATTTTATTTCAGTATATCAAAAACCAAAAACAAAAAAAAAAATATGCAAAATAAATAAAAATTCAATATCTGCAATAATAAGGAGTTCGAATCGGAATTTATCACATATTACACTAATAACTGAAATAGCGTAATTTTACTGATCTGAAACCAAAACAGAAATTAGTTCAAATTGGTTGAAATATTTTGTTTCTTTCCTGATTAGTGTTTTTTGAGTATTTTTTTATTTTGAATGTTTTTTATTTATTATTTTTTAAAAGTACTTCACTCTTGCGAGGTAAACTTTCTATTCACTTTGGGCATCTCTCTAAAAGAATAGAGTTCCACGCTTCCATACTCCTTGCCATAGTTTATTAGCATTTTAAAATTTTTAATCTTAAGATCGACCCACAGATCTTCAATGAGGATATGGTCGAGGCTTTGCGCTGTCCATTATCGAATTGAATTTTTTTTGGAACGCCAATTTTTCACCACACTGGGTCGCTATCATGTATGAAAAACCAATTTAGTGGCATGGACTCAAAGTAATATGGGTATATCTTACTTTTTGAGAATATCAAGATCAGCAAGCTTATCCATATTACCATATATTCTTATTATGGATCCAACTCCATTACAAGAAAATTATTCCCAAACCTTAAAGTTACTCTCACCGTGCTTTACGGACTTTGTGGTATACCTGGGATTAAGTTCCTGTACTTTTCACGATGAACAAAAGATTTCGCATTAGGATGTATCTATTAATGCCTATAAAACCTATATATAATATTAGTTTTAGTTTCTGAGTGGATTTTTTAGGCCTCTTCGGTTCGCCCCTTCTCTGTTCGATATCTCTCTATTCCCATCTATATACATATATTTTGAACATTTTAATCTGAACTTTTAGAAAATATTTTAGGACGCAATAGCATGGCTTATAAAATTTTAGTATGTACATATATTATTCATATAACAATAAGTTTATGTTCTTTTCTGTTTTTTTGTAAATAATTTTGTGAGAAAAATTCATAAAAATCCTCCTCCTCTTATCTGTGGTGTACGTCTTGATGTTGTTCCACAAATGGAGGGACCTACAGTTTCAAGCCGACTTCGAGCGGCAGATATTTTTATGAGACGCGTTTTCATGGCAGAAATACACTCGGAGGTTTGCCATTGCCTGTCGAGGGGCGACCGCTATTAGAAAAATGTTTTTCTCAATTTTGGTGTTTCACCGAGATTCGAACCTACATTCTGTCTATGAATTCCGAATGGTCACGCACCAATCCATTCGGCTACGGCGGCTACTTGGTGTATTATTCAGTATAATTAGTTTTCTTAAGGAACTTCGCATAGAAATTTCTGTGCTCTATACATCTTTTCTCCATTTGGTAGTAGTTATTTGGCAACCTGGCTCGCAAAACCTGCAGGCTGATTGGTCAATATGATGTTGCTACCGTAGCATTTCTATTTGACTTGAAATGGCGTACGTTTTCATTTGGCGCAAAATCATTTTCCATACCAAGAGACAATATTTGGAGAAATATAACTTTTATAAAAATAAACGACCATCGCTCGTAAATTTAAAGTTATATTATTTGTGTACATATTAGCATGTCACAGACCTTGGGCAAGCCTCAATATTTGCCCAAAAAACGCAGGCCACCCGCTGAGCAGCACCAGATTCTAGCACAAATTGCCAAAAAGTTTCAAAATCAAGAGTCAATGCCAGATACATATTTACATTTGTATGTATGTATGCATTTTTTTGAGTGCCGTACACCTTTGTACATTGTAAAATTATAAATGTGTTTGCTTTGGCAGCAGTAAAATGTGAGAGACCAAGGAAAAGAAAACGTGCAAAACTGTCCGAATGCCTCAAAATGTTCAAAATAAATTAAAATTTGTGTAAGATGCTAAAATTATTTGCTATAATACTTATAATGTATAATGCAAAAATTTCCAAGTGTTTGAGCAAAATTATATATGTATGTACGCCGCTTGCCTCCTTGAGCTATTCTGTTGCCTGCTGGGCCAACAGTCAGTCACTTTGAAACTTTTGTTGTAAACCGCAAGTAAATTTTACACACCTTACATGTGGCTATCTTAATTGAAATTTATATGAGCAAAAAAGGGACTCAGGCTTATACACACTTTTACTATGTATATGTATAGGTACAAGGTGGCACAAAATTAATCGTTCAATTTTGTTTTTGCATAATTGTGAGAGCGACCTTTATGCGCTCCAATATTTGTCTGTTTGAATACTACAACTGTCTAGTTTTGTTTCTTCCTGACTAGCGCAATAACCGCTTACGAGATTTTAGCCGAGTTTAACATATTATACTAGGTGAAGACAAGCCGTTCTCCATTTGTCCTTTTCCTCTGCTACCACCAGCTAGTACCTCATCGAATGCTTCTAGAGTCGGTGCGTTTGTATCCATTCGGACGGCATGACCCAGCCAACGAAGACGCTGAATCTTTATTCGCTGCGCTATATCTACGAGTATATCGCCGTAAAGCATACATTTCATTGTTCCATCGCCTACGATACTCGCCATCACCAACGTATATATAGTATGATTAATTTTGCGCCACCTTGTACAAAATTCTTACGATATTTTCACCTACTCATATGCCATATCTGAACATGCCTTCTAGTGTAGGACTTTTACTGCATACTACCTAAGAAATAGTTAAGCATTTTGGGCTCAATATTAATTGCGGGAAGTTGAGGGACTGGGAAAGTTGGAAAAATAATTCACAAAATATTTTATTGTTCAAGATACAGCTAAACGCCTACGAACTAATATTCCCTCTATACATCTGTATATTAGGATGATCCTTAAATGCAAGAGGAACATTTTTATAATACTTAAATTTTCCTAAAAGGCACGCCCATAGTGCACGCCCATATATGTATAAAATAAGAGGATCTGCCTTTATAGTCAAACCGAACAAAACACCTTTATACTTGGTTTGTCTAGTGTATGCTTTCTGTGCAAATGAAAACAGTAGTTTCCTTTTTATTATGTAAAAATTTGAATTTTCGACTGTATTCATACGAAACTCTAAAATTGCATTTTGGAAAAAAACCTGTTCAAAAGTCGTATTTTCGCAGATACGGTATTTGAGTAATACTAAAGCACTTTTCGATCGTAGACCTTAAGCGATGAAGAATATTTTTTAAACATGTCGTATCTACGTACGGTCACATGATCAGTATGCAAGCTCCACCGTTGGCAAAATAAAAAAAGGCACTGCGATATTTTTGCAGGATTTCTGGAAAATTACTGCAGAACTACAAACGTGAGAATCTAAAATTGCAACTCCTTTATACATAATTATTTATAATTTGCAAATCTTTTTATTATATATGAATATATTACATAGTATTTTCAAGACGAGTTCAACGATGCAAATAATTCATTTAAGAAGAAAACTGCAGATAAATTTGGTTGTTCAATAAGTTTCGCTTTTCGATAAGAAAAACCAAATTTTATGGTTCGAAATAAATTTTATTATTCAGTTTCGCCTCTCTGAAAATCAATACATTTGTTCCAACGAGATTCCAATGTATGAACTCCATCCCTGAAGTGACAATCTGGAACGGTTGCAAAATACGCTTCCACAGCTGGTATGTCGATTTCTGGACTCGAGCTCGTTCCGGAGCCGAAGAACAAGGTTCATACCACTCTTTATATTCCTGTTTTGATTTAGGATCATGCAGATAGACCCAAGTTTCATTCGTAGTGATGAATTGACGCACAAATCTACTTTATCCCTTCGAAATGGCTTCAAATATTGCTGAGAAAGTCGCATTCGAATGTGCTTCTGTTCTATTACTAGCGAATGCGGCACCTATTATGCACACAGCTTTCTGAAACCCAATACTTCATTCAAAGTATTGCCAACAATGAGATGCCTAGGGTTTTCACTAAATCTTTTTCAGCGTTTTTTGGACGTGCTTGATGTGGATCGTCCTCAAGCTTTGTACGACCACGTTTAAATTCAGGAACCCATCTCTCTACTCTACTAATTCCGGGAGAAAAGTCTTTATACACATCCAAAATTCGGTCATAAATTTACTTTGCTTTAAACCTTCCAAAAAACTCAATTACTGCACGATACTTGAATTTTTCCATTGTTGAAAATGCTGTGACACGTCGATAATAAATAGTCTGCAAACAATGAATGAATTGACAGATTGCAATGAAACTTCACATATGTGCACATGAAGAGTATACCGACATAACCTAGTATACTTATTGTATATAATATACATACTGATATATACTGGTGACGGGCCTTTTTCTATGGGCAAAGCACATAGAAAAGGTAGGCATCTTAGACAGTACACTCTGCCCAGCATGTGCAGAAATGAATGAGACGGTGGACAACTTTCTGTGCGTCTGCCTAGCTTCGCTCGAGTCAGCCTAGAGGTCTTTGACACTGATGTGTTAAGAAGCGACAACCTTGGCTCCATGGCCCCACAAGATCTACTCAGATTTCTTCGGAGGTCGAGTAGTTTAAAGAAAATTAAAAAGGGAATCCGAGTGCAGTACAATGGACGTAATTGTGTCTGAGTGTTGTACTTGCTAGTCTGTCCCGAAAAAAACAAAAACAAAGAGTATATGCAACACGCATTAATTTTCGGTACCATATTGTATATGTGATAAAAGAAAGGGGAGTTCAAAAAATACCAGTTCATTCGATTTTTAAGCACCACCCTAGCACCACCACATGTGCAAATACATACCAGCACAGGCATGCTTGTGAAGAAACTTTCACTTTATGATGCAATTCATTACGATCTCTCCGCACCTAGCAACGAACCATTTTTGTAAGAGTTTCTCGTATTCATATATGGCCGCACAAATTTGTCTTAATTCCATACACCTTAAGATGAAATTCATTTACCTACTTAGACTGAGTGTGCCTTGTGGCGCGTGTGGTGGACACACGAGGCAAAATCAACTTATCGCAGGACAACACTTTTCACTGCCACTGCCAATGCATGCAACGCCCGCACTCATATCTCCATTCCTTAGGATGGAATGGAGGGCTGTAGTTTTGAGATAGTTACAACATTGCGAGTTTTCCGAAAATACATACTTACATATCTATTTATTTGAAATAGGTACGTGTATATTATCGCCTTGGCACATGTGTACTTCCCGAGATAAATTCCTTTTGTAAAATCAGCAAATGTTCCATGTCTTGTCGTAAAAGGTAGTATGAACAACGCTTTATATACATATATAACACATACATACATATAGACAAATAGAGTGACTCACATGTGCATCGTATACCGTTGTTCTTGTTGTTGGTACACTGCTTTCGGGATAAGTTTCCATGAAAAAGGGGTTAAATGTAATCTTTGGTAACTGTTTGAGTGGATTGTTGGCAGACGTTTTTGGTTTTTGTTTTTGTTGCCGAATGCTTGGTCTATTGTTAAACCTCTTGAAAACCGCACAATTATTCTAAAGAAGAGGAAAGTGAACGAAGTATAAATATGCATGATAATGTATCCACATACGCATGCACATGTATGGTTTGTGGGCATTAGGGAGATCAACAGGCAGAAATGAAAAAATAGTAAGAGTGTTATACATAGTATAAGGTTGTCAAAAAAGTCTTGCGGTATTTTTATTGAATTTTCAATTGTTCATAAAATTGGTTATAATAATGCGATTTAAGTCAAATATGCGCCGTTTTGTTCGATGACGAGTTCCCAAGGAGATGCCAACTTCATAATGCCCCTCTTATAGAAGCTCGCTTCCCTATTGTCAAAAAACTCGGAGAGCCAATTTTCACAGGACTCTCTTGTGGACAACTTCCGACTACCAAGCTCGTTCGCCATGGACAGAAATAGGTGGTAATCACTTGGTGCGAGATCCGGACTATACGGTGGATGCAAAAGAACCTCCCATCCGAGGTTTGTTATATGTTTTTCGGTATACCTATTAAACGATAGAGTTATTAGATTATGGGCATTCGAATATGTATTTTATTTTTGTTTTTATTTATATAAATATGGCGTGCGTCTGGATGTTGTTCCGCAAGGGACCTACAGTTTCAATCTGACCCGAACGGCAGATATTTTTATGAGGAGCTTTTTCATGGCAGGAATACACTCGGAGGCTTGCCATTAATTGCCGAGGGGCGACCGCTATTAGAAAAATGTTTTTCTTAATTTTGGTGTTTCACCGAGATTCGATCCTACGTTCTCTATGTGAATTCCGAATGGTAGTCACGCACCAGCCCATTCGGGTAAGGCGGCCACCGTTATAGCCGTTATTTAGTTCTTTTGAAAAAAGTAAATGTATTAAATTTCTCCAAAACCATTTTAAAATTACTTCCACTTCCTTGTACCTCAAGTGAATTTTTGCAAAATCCGAATAAAGTTATGTAAGCAAAGCTTTACACCCAAAGGAGGCTGGTAAAAAAAAACACTGCCCATGTTTTAGCTTACCATATTTTGACAAACAAACATCTTTGGAAGGATTTTACAAAAGAAAAAGCTGTGTGCCTCATTCAAAGAATCGATGGTTCTATATGAGATGCTTTGTACCATAACTTGATGGTTTGCCATTGGTTTTGTGTTTCAGGCAAAACCTATAGCGATGATTGTATTGAGGTGGATTTTTCAGAATATTTTCAGATGGATTATTTTTAAATTCGAGTTAAAAAAGAGATCCAAATTGTGAATATAAAAATGTGAACGTAGGTTGCCTTTTAATAGGGTCGCCTTTGCAAGAGCTGTGATACTTGTTTTGATCGAAAAGTGTGGTATTTTTTTAGTGTAAATTTACATATAAGATTTTCACTTACGAGCTTTATTTGCTTTTTTTTCCAAGGTTAAAAACTCATCTCGCCTAAAGGAATTAACTCGTAGAAATTTTCGTTCTCTCATTTACTACGATTTTCGACGTGGATTAGGATAACAGGAGTGCATTCTTCAACACAAAATCGTCATCTGTGATTTATCCTTGGGTATTAGTGGAATCAGCATATCTTCAATTTTGCATGAACATTTGGTCATCAAGAAGATTTGTTCTTGTTGAATATCGCATAAAGAATCGTGTAAAGAAATGTTGAAGAAATTCAGACGCGCAGGTTGAAAGCACGTGACATCATAAGAGATAACGATTCTTAAGCCTATGAGGATATGAGTCGAAAACAAAACTGCAATCAAACGTATGTTTTTTCCAAGACGAGCTGAGTCCAATAAAAGAGTCTGGTCTTGTCGTAACTGCATGACTAGAAAAACTTAATACAGTCAATTCTGAGTTTCGTTTCGTTTTCGGATAATTATGGAGAAGCAACCGCCTAAGATGAATCATCCTTCAGCAAGCCAATGCAAACTCTCACATGTCGGCTTAGATTTTTTGAACGGTGAAAAGACCGAATTGAATCATCCGTCCTACAAGCCTGATTTGAAGAGATGAAGTTGAATATTCACTATTCAATTCTTTCACTTTTCAGACGATCTCAATTAGTTTTTTCATGCTCCTCACACAAGATCGAATTAATTCGCATTGGCACTTGCACACTTAACTTTTCACTTATAAGCAAAAAACTGATCCTTTTCTAATCATCGGAGGCCAATTGATCGGAAATTCTTAAAAACATCTAAGAACAGGTTAAAAACCCCTTAATATCCTTTTTATTTGGGAAAAGTCCAAATTAGATTGAAAATTTTACCTGATATTTGAAGTTTTTAGAAAAAATGCCATCGGTCATAATTTAATGGCCAGGTACTGTACTTGATTTTCTGGCACATGTGTAAGAAGCGTAGCATTGATCAAACACGTCCATGCCACTTTTAGTACGATTATAAAACTCGATCATTTCTGGTTTTCCAGTCTATTCATTATTTAATTCATTATTTTTGCGGATATGTGAAGTGTGGATAATACCAAAACTACTTTGTTCCGCTAAGGCCACCAAGATAGAAGGAGATTGGTACCATCATAAGCGTACCATGAAATTCCCAGTTTTGCGACGCCTTTAAATGGTTCCGGTACTTGAGATTTATTTTTTCTGATGGTACCTATCAGCGTAATGTTATGATCTTTTAACATTGTTTTGAAAATCTCAACCGATATACATAAACTAATTGTCACACGCAACATTACGATAGGTGCCATAAATGGATTCACACAGTTTTCTAATGTAATAACTTGGCACACTCTCATTCCTGTCGGTTTCTGTGACTTTTCCTATATACGGAATAGCATTGAATAAGTAAAATGTTTTGGCGTCATTTATCATCACAATTTTTTTGCCATAACGATAATCGCTTTCGCGTTAAATCTTCCACGAAATCCCAAAAGTTGTTCATCGATGGTACACTGTTCCAATGGAATATAATTGTCTCGACATTTTTTTATGAAAATACCCCAAATTTCGTTAATTGGCGCTAAGTTATCAAATTGTCTTATGCTGTTCTTCTCGGCGAAAAGAGAAAATACGGCTTACTTATTCTTATAATTTTTCAAAAATAAAACCAATTACCTAGGAGAGTTATCGATGTCCTGCACTCAGGACAGTTGTGCTAAATACTTAAGGACAGTATTATTCGGGTTTGCTGATTATTTTCGTTATATGATATGATGTCCGAAACTTAATATTTTTCGGGATATTTAATTTTAAGGGTTTTTAATGAAATCATTTTTCTTGCTTTTATGTTTTTCTGTCGTTACGATTTTAACCAAGCTCTGACCGTTAAAAATGACAAAGTTTTGAATTTATGATAAAGTTTGGAGTTTATGATTTTTCACTAGGTGTTTATTACTTCGCATTATTAACATTTTTTTTAAGTTCTTTTTGGATATTATTTTGCAAATTATTTTTAAAACTATTCCGACATAAAGAAACATCGATTCCAAACACAACCTGTTTAGTACCTGCCATAATTTAAACAATCGAAAAAGTTCAGATGAGCATTTTCGCGATCGGATACTCTATATGTGTGCTTTAGGTCGGTTTAGATTTTTTCTCTGTCTAAGCGACTGAAGTAATCTACTGGTAATTCTGAAAAAAAGTCGGGGGAAGTATGGCTCTAAAGTGGTTTTCGAGCTCCTTCTTTTTAATTTTAGTTTTCAATACCAAACCAATGTTTTTTATTTTGGTAAATTTATACTAAATTTTATCCTAAAAAATGATGAAAATGTAAAAAAGAACCGAAGATATGTCACTTTAAAAAACTCCATACCAAAATTTTCAGCATTCATACATTTCTTCAGTAAATTTTTTTTTATAAACAAACTTGCAAATAAAGCCGTTTTTACGGTACTGATCAAGATAAAAGGCACCTATTTTTGTCCGTTCAGCTACAGAGAAAGAATTGGTAATTCAAGGTTTTTTGATCAACTAAGTTGATATTATTCTAATGGATCTTGTGCAAGGCCTTTTAGATCTTTTGTTTTTTACAGAGACCTGATTCCTGTGGCGCCTACTTTCTCCTACCAAATACATTTTACTATGTGGCTTAAAGGAAATTGTCTAATCCAACGTTATTTATTTTCCCTAACAACGCAATCCAACTTACATAAAGTGAGCCAACCTCAAAAGCTTCACTGTTCCATTTGCAATAAATTAAAAACTAATTTTCTTGAGAATCTCAAATGCATGCAACTTGCACAACGACGATTAGTGGAAGTTAAATGTTGCATATGATTTTTGGAAATCCGCTTGATCTGGGCATGACTGAATTGCAAGAGGCGTGAAAAGAAACAAAGAGTAGAGTATATAATAAAAATAGCAAAAAATCAAAAAGGGGAATCACAGATATCTTAATGCCACCTCTGATAAGCCGCATTACTTAGTTTGTTGGATAAAGAATTTTTATTTTTTGGAATAATCTCTGAGCAAAAGCAAATAAGTAATCCTCATTTAATTTCATTTGTCCTTTACGACAATGGCAATGACAACTGCTACCGAGACATCGATGATTACTTTGCGCTCAACTTAAGTTGGAATTGAGGATGGAATTGCGTCGGTGTTAGAAGGGCGACGAAATGTTAAGACAGCCGAGCTGTGTGGAATTGTAGCAAGCTCTTTGACATTTTGCAATGTATTCATTGTGAGTAAAGCATCAAAAGGAAAATAATACGCAAATGAGTGTTATAAAATGGAATAGACAACAAGTCTAACCATCAAAGCCACGAATCTGCATAGTGAGTGTTGGTGTAACTATTGCAAAAACAATTTAAAACAATCCTGCAGAATTTCATTGGCTCGCAAAGAATCCACAAGGATCAACGACAAGGAGCAACGACCACTGCTTATTCACCTTGCACGTTGGCTGTGTGGTATCTACAAACAAATGTTCTTTGAGTATTTTGCCACTACGCAGGTTAACAATATAAAGGGTGTTTAAATAGGTTACTTAATATTAAGTTAGGTTGGAGTCGGTGAGTTGATTTAGAGAGAAGGGTGCACTTGTGCGCTCAGTGTAACCTTCCTTGAAATATATGTATTCATAGATAATTTGACAAGCCCAGCCAATCCTTTCGAACGAGATCTGACTATGCCGGCTATCGAAGAATTGGACATTTACATAGAAAGTGTTGAATGGATTCTGGCCTTTCCTCACCTTTACATTTCCTGAGAAATCCTTGTGCAGGACTTAAACCTATTCGTCTAATTATCACTGGTCTAGTATCCGTTAGTGGCCGCCGTAGCCGAATGGTTTGGTGCGTGATTACCATTCGGAATTCACAGAGAGGTCGTTGGTTCGAATCTCGGTGAAGGCAAAATTAATAAAAAACATTTTTCTAATACCAGTCGCCCTTCGGCAGGCAATGGCAAACCTCCGAGTGTATTTCTGCCATGAAAAAGCTCCTCATAAAAATATCTGCCGTTCGGAGTCGGCTTGAAACTGTAGGTCCCTCCATTTGTGGAACAACATCAAGACGCACACCACAAATAGGAGGAGGAGCTCGGCCAATTTCCCCGATTTCTGAATTATAAAACCCAAAGGAGTTTATATGTCTACTCCTGCTCCTGCTACCTTTTGAAATTTATGCAGATCATATTCGATACTAACAGCATCCCTCCATGTTAGATTAACTTAGATTAGATTTGTGGGTTATTGGACAAGTCCAAACATTCTGTCGGTGAGATTATTGTACTACACCCGGATATATTACGGTAGAAAGAATAGAGAGAATCACTTTTCCGTAAATTTTTTGTATTCATTGCTGAATTTTGAGAGATCCGAAAGAGGAAGAATACATCGCAACCCAACAGCCTAAGCATGATTCTAGAAAACGCTGGAGAAAATGGTTTGCAGTGTCCTCATTCGCCAGATAGGATAGGTATATTGGGTCGTTAATGATTCCCATGGCAGCCATATGTTGACCACAGGCATTGTGCTCTGTGATTAGATCCACCAGTATTCTGAGATCCTTCCCACTAAGTTTTAAGAGAAAGGTCGTTAAGTCTTGTTTGTTTCTTTCACAGAGCACTTGGCTACTATACAGGAGTCCAACTTAGACCAGCGTTTTCTATGGGAAACCTCATGAAGTCATCAATCCGGCGGTCATTTTCATCATAGTGCTACGAAAATTGCACCAAAGAATTATCATAAAAAAAAACATAAAAAAGTGAATACAGTGCCGCATAAAATTGCATGGTAAGGTATAATGTTAATGTTAATAATTCTTCAATTAATTTAATCAGTCATTTATTCGTTTCGATTACGTATTATAATCCAAATTTGGGAGTTGCGGTTCATAGAGGTTATATAAATTTTTGTTCTTAACGCTAAACCCTATACATATGTTCGCATACACACGTGTAATATGAATTTATACGTGGCAACTGAAAGCACCTCAACAATACTCCAGTGCTACTTAATTTGATTTTAACAATTGTCCTAAGGAGGCAAGGCATTTGGTGGCAAATGAACACGAAAGCAGAAAAACAATAATAACCGAGGCGAAATAAGCACAACAGAAATGTAACTGCTGATATTACGCCAACAGCCAATCAGAGCATCAGTTTTCACTGCTCCACCATTGTTGCTCAGCCATTCATCTGCTCCACGAAAAAGCGACGCAATCAAAGTCAAATAATCATAAAACGAAAATAAAAACAAAAACAAAAACAAAACCAAAATAAATAAATAAAAAAGTAAAGCAAGAAAAAAGCTAACAACAAATTAATTGTACGCGTGAAAGTATTGTACGAAGATGGTAAACGTAAAGAATTGTGGCAAGGATAATCTTATCAGTGGCGCCAGGACATAAAATTAAAACGTAACGCCATGCAAACATTTAACACACTCACAAACAAATTCCACTCAACTCCACTGCTGTTTTACAAAAGCGCACTCTGGCACTCAGGATACCTTATGTCCTTACGTCCTTAGGTGGCGGCGATGGAGCGGTTGGAAATTGTTTACGCTTGATGTGAAAAAAAATCCTTTGCGCTCATTTTTTCGGCGGAATTTGTTTGGTCCAACTACACAAATTGAATTTGACGTGTGCCTCTGCGCAAATTAAACGACATAGAATGGCTTAATGAAAGCTGTGAGTGGGGGCGCACAATCGTAGAACCAGTACGCTATTTCTCGTGCGATTGTGAAGCAGTTGCTCTTGTCCGTAGTTGATGGTAAAGCACGGGCATTTTATTTAGATTATTTTATCGCCTAATCTGTTTTATTTCTTTAAATAGTCGCATGCTGGAATTTCTTCTTTCACTGCTCCTTCTTTTCCAACTGCTTTCTTTTATTAAGTTCTCTTGCTCTGGTGCGGCTATTATAGGTATTATCTATGTATGCATCTTGCAACCGTTTTTTTTGCTCCGACTTCGATGGTTTTGTGTTAATGATTTTCCTTTTATGTAGTAAAAATTTATTTAGCGGAATAATTAAGTAGTACGATTTATTTGTTTACTCACATGCTTGTATGTGTGTATGCAAATTCGTTTATTTATTTATAATATTACACTTACAGGGAAAATATTAAGCTTTTTTTTAGGAACATTATTTTATTATTGGCTAAGTCTACGTAATCCAAAAAAGTACGAGGAAGGCGAAAAAGCCTTCGAAATCTAACAATAATTTTCCATGTGATTTGCTGCAACAGTCACACTAAGCAATCATTCACTCGAAGCATTTTCGTTTGGGTATTTTAGTTCACAAACTACAAACACTACAAATATAAAGATATTATGCCGCAATATAAATTGCAATATCCTTAAGTTCGCTTTTCGAATATTATAAAAATTTCGATAAATCAACCTTAAAAACAAATTTTCAAAATATTTAGACCATAAAAAATATTTTTCTCTCAATACAACCAATTTTTGTTTTCTTTTTCGGTTTTATAAAATTTATTATTTATTATTATATTTCTTTCCTAACAATCAATAATGAACATTTTATTGTTTTTCAAAATATCACATAATAATGAGCACCCTTTTGCATTTGTTTCGACCGATTTTCAAAGCACTTTGTCCAGTAGCGTTTCCAGGGCGGTATTTTCTGGCACAATACCTGGTTTTGCGCGACGTTCCCAAAAGTCGTTAGTCAGCGAGCTGCGACCAAGAAAAAATGCAGTCTACCAGTTTTTTACGATGTTAGAAGATAATGATAATAATTTTAGTTCATCGATGCATTCTTGTCTTGTTAGCCGCCGTCAAAAAGTATGAAAGATAATCGCGCGAAACTGTTCCTCATTCAATTAAAATTTTTTGTCGAGATGAATTTTTAAAACTACTGAAAACAACACTAATAAGGCTCACACATCAAAACGTTCTGCGTGCGTTTATGGTAAAATATGTCAAACTTTCCAACGGAAACGTTTGTTGGCGCCTGAGATCAATTTGTGTGCCCACGGCCAGAAATATATATAGCAACCCTCGCATTTCGGAAAAAATGTAAGATTTATCCGATTTGATATTTTCAAAAATTTAGTTTTTTCTATAATAAAATCCATTTCAAAAAATCACCTTGACATATAAAATTTTATCAACATAATTCAAGTTTTGATATGTGAAAAAAAATTTGTGACTTGAAATGGCTTTCCAATGATACTTCAAAAGTCTCAATCGGTCAAGATTTATCAGAGTTATTGAAATTTATCTTAAATCTAAAATAAAGGTCACAAATATTGACAGTTCATAAAATTTTTTTAAATTTCTTATGCAGACCTTTCAAGCTTAAGCGCTTTTATTATCCGAGACTATTTTTGAAAAAATAGTTTTAAAAACTAATTTTGATTATGAAAAACTGGGATGCAGTTTTGAATCTGGCCAGCTCACGTAAATCTTTATATTTTTCTGATATATTTTGGCGGATGTGTTCAAATAAATTCACAATAAATTTTATAATCACGGTGGAACAGCAACTTTTGTTTGGTGAGGCACCCTAATGTATATCTACTTACATATATGTATATATAATATATACACACATATGTATATATATATATATACAAGTTCTCAATTGCTTACCAGTTTCGGAATCGGGTGAATGGTATAGGAATATATATGTACGAGTATACATACTTTCCCAATTCTTATTTATTCTTCCTGCCATTTCGTCCTCTCCAAAGTAATTAATCTCGTTATGCCAACGAGCACTCAGCTATACGAATCAAATTTTTATGGTAATGCAAATGCCAAGCACTGCCTTGCCCCAAATCTAGTCTTGTTTTGCAAATAGCTTGATAATACTTTCATATACATGTATGTTAGGCCGGGTCGATTTGTGGGGAGGCAAAAAAATCGCCCATTGCTCTGTGAGAATCATATTCTAGGGATCAAAATAAGAAACTTTGCCGAAGGAATCATACCTCTAAAACCAATTCTGATGTCCCCCAATTTGGGTCGAACTTTTTAGTTTCTTTTCTCATGTAAAGGCCAAAAATGGTGATATTTTGAAACGTTTGTATGGGGAACGCCCCAGGGGAGTTCCATGGGGTGTGCCACTGGCATGGGTGGATCGGCCGTCCAAAGTTAGTGGGGGTCGGTCATACATTTGGACTCGATTGGAGCACTCTAAATGGGTCAAAGTGGGATTTTTCGTTCGACCCAAATTGGGGGACATCAGAATTCGTTTTAGAGGCATGGTTCCTTCGGCAAAGTTTCTTATTTTGATCCCTAGAATACGATTTTCACAGAGCAATGAGCGATTTTTAAATCGACCCGCCCTAATGTATGTAGTAATAAAAGGTGATCAATTTAAAAGTATCGGATTTTAAATTCAAATAATCATTGGAATCAGTGGGGCGCTTCGAACTACTCCTACTCTGGCGCTTAATGTAATGTTAAACGTGGTACCTATAGACATCGCAGGCAGAATTGCCGCTGCTCGTACCGCAATCAGACTGAGGGGCTTGGGCTATAAGCTCAACCTCACATATGGGCACTCAAGCATCCTCAGAAACTTTGAGTTCATCCCCTCGTCGACGGACCAGTGTTTGCCTTCGCTAAGTCCAAGTGAAACTTTCTCCACCCATATTCCACCAAGGGAGGAGTGGACCGAGGCAACACCTGGGGACAGGGCCTCGTTAACCTGTTCACGGATGGCTCGAAGTTGGACAGTAGGGTTGGAGGAGGAGTATTCTGCAAAGAGCTCCCCATCAAACTCAAATTCAGGCTACCGGATCACTGCAGTGTGTTCCAAGCAGAGGTGGCTGCAATTAAAGAAGCAGCTGACTGGCTACTTACTTGCGTAATAACTGTTAAGAAGGTAAATATTTACTCCGATAGCCATGCGGCCATCAGGGCCCTAGGCTCTATTATGGTGCATTCGAAGCTGGTCAGGGAATGCCTGGTCTCACTCTCGATTGCATCAGAATTCTTCGACATAAAGATAATTTGGGTACCTGGTCACAGTGACATTGCAGGAAACTGCGAAGCCGACGAGCTGGCCAGACAGGGGACCTGTGAGGCAATGTGCCCGCGAAAGGAGAGGATCGGGATCCCCTTGACAACCTGCGCTCTACTCCTGGAAGGATGGGCTATGCACCAACTCAGCGAACGCTGGGCAAGTACACGAACGTGTAGAGTCGCGAAGTCCTTCTGGCCACGTTTGGATAGGAGGCGTTCGAGAGATATCCTGGGAATGACAAAATGTCATCTCTCAAATTTCGTGGGCATCATCCGCGAGGTATACATGCCGTGAGACTCGGAATCACTTCGAGTCCTTTTTGCGTCAGCTGCATGGAGGATGAGGTGGAATCATCTCAGCATATGCTCCTTAGCTGCCCAGCCTTCGCTGGACTAAGATTCAAGTATCTTGGTTCTCATTTCTTTTCTGCGCCTGCTGATATAGCAGGTGTTGATAACAAAAAGCTGATGAACTACATCAGCAGCATAATGACGTTAACACAACCGCGGACTAGTCACCGTTTGTAGTCCACAAACACTCACCACTCCCCCATCCCTTCCCTTCCTCCCCCTTCTCTGTCCTTAAATGGTATCACAAAGGACGAGCCAAACTATTTCGTCCAAGTGGGCCCTACTCTCTGGGCAACCATTATAACCTAACCTAACCTAACCTAAATTCAAATAAAATAATTGGTTGAGCAATCTTTATTATTTTTGTGTAGAACCATTCGTGACATTTATTTTTTAAGGATAATCCCTTTCAAATGTTGCTCGCAAATGCGCCGTAGTTCGGCCATCCGGAAACACCAATTTTCAATGGCTCGCTGGAAGACTTCAGTCGGTATCTTGTGAATAAGTTTAGTAATGTTGGCTTCCAATGCCTCAGTCGGAGTTGGTTTATGCACACATCTCCACAAATAAAAGTCTAAAGGTGTGATATTACACGATAAATTGCTGACCGAAAGGACGACGCAGTAAATTCACAGCTTCACGGGCTATATGAAAAATAAGCGCATCTTGTTGGAATCAAATGTTTTGAAGATCTCGGGCTTCAATTTCTGTCACCAATTATGATGGCGCGATAGCGTTCGCCATCCACTGTTACATTGGCGCCAGCTTCGTCTTTAAAGAAATCCAGCGCATAGACCGCTCCAAACGATTGTTTGTTCAGCCCAAATACGGCAATTTTGCTTATTGACGTAGCCATTAAGTGCGTTCGGTAGGTTATGTACACCATAAGTTGGCCTGAGCGTGTGATGATCACTTTTCACAGAGGGTCGATTTTCTGAAATATGTTACAACTGTACGATTTGTAAATGTTATTGGGATGTAAGTCTTTTCATGATTAAGTTAGGCCTCTTATCAGTAGGCTTCAAAAAATCAATTTTGTTTTACTGCAATCGATAGATATATTATTGGAGAATATGCCCTCAAAATTTTATAGCGGAATTCAAAGTGATTTCGGAGTTACAGGCCTGTGTACCGTCCCTCGTGTGAGTATACTGTCTATCCCTTATCATGTCGGTCTCCTTGCCGCGGGGATGAGGCTTAAGTGGCGAGTTAACCCCATTCTATGGAGATTAACCTACCACGAACTAAGAGGGCAGCTTCATATAGGAATTGGGTATCCACTCATCCGCGGAACGGCGGAATTGGTGGCCACCCAAGTACTATGTGGAGAGTACCGTACCGACAACCTGGCAGGAGGGATAAAATGCATTTCTTTTATCTAATGTGGAGGCTAAACAAGGATATTTCTGCACGAGGTAACCCACTTTTGGGAAATCCTCCCGTCGAGCAATCGACGGCTCGGGCATCGGATGTGCAGGCCCGAACCCCACATTCCCCTATGACCGGAACTGACACCCAGGGTTCCGGAGGAAGCGCACTACTAGTGGTGAAACATGGCACATTGGCTATGCCAATGGAGAGCCGAGTGAGTGTGAGCGATACACCGCCGTCGAAACGATCGGAAGCAACTGAACAAGTTGCGGAGGATGTGGAGATGGCGGACAATCTCTCAGTAGACTCAGACGGATCTCTGGTACCGAGTAAGTCATTGACAACGGTTAAACCTGGTGCGAATCAGGTAAGTACCGGTAAAAAGACCGAAGTTATTGGAGATTCGAACGCAGGTGTTGGTCTAACCGCAAGGCAGATCAAACGAAGAAGACAGAAGGCGAGGCAAGCCGAAGCACTAGCTAAGGCAAGGACTCAAGCTCCGTCAACTTCGACACCTGTAACGGAAACGGGAAAGCGTGGCAGAACAGAGGACTCCTCTGTAGCGCTGCGCTCTTCCGGAAACGAAACGGGGTCTGTGCCAACGACCGGGAAGAGGAGAAAGGCAAAGAAGAGGAAAGTCGAGAGACGGAATTCGGAAATGCCTGCATTCTCGACCCAATCCAAGGCAGACAAACCTTTGCCTGACAAGGCAGAGGCTAAGGGACCTCAAATGTCGAATGACACTCTTCCGTCAACGTCTGGCGAATCATTCGCGAGAATGGCAGCAAAGGCAATGACGGTGGAGATACATACCGACAAACAAGATGGTCTACTGTCCAAAGGGCAACAAGACTATCTTGACAGCTATCTTTGGAAAGCTATCGGTGAGTCGAAAGACGCGCCGACGTTCGAGGGGAAAAGCGTGGTGGACGGCATCGTAAAGGTGCACTGTTCCAATGCTTTTTCCCGAGAATGGCTAGAAAAAGCTATAGCAAAGATTCCAGCCTGCGAAAACAGCAAGTTTATTCTTGTTGAGAGTAGCAAAGAAAGGCTGGTACGAGCGAGTGTCTGGATTCCAGGTCCTTCCTGTAATTCAGCAGAACTCCTCAAACGCATCCGTGTTCAGAATAAGGATCTTGACACGACTCTCTGGAGAGTATACTCGTGCACCAGGCAGAAATCCGCTACCACTTCGGAGGCGGGCTCCCACCTGGTACTGGGTATCGATCTTGGGTCCCTCAAGGTGCTTAAGTCGAAGTACGGGTGCCGTCCTCACCTACATCTGGGGCGGATCCAGTTCCGCGTCCAGGATAAGGTGGAGGACAAAGCGTAAATATACTCAGTCTCATGACTGAAGTAATATTTACACAGATTAATCTGCAGCATAGCAAAGCGTCTACGGCTCTCTTGTGCCGTAGGCATGCGAAACTGCAAACAAACCCACACATAATACTTATACAAGAACCATGGGTATGTCACAAGCGTATCTGTGGTCTAAGTGCTATGTCGTGGGGACAAATACTTCATTGTGAAGGGAATGTGAGACCGCGAGCATGTATTATCATGCCGAGGTTGATCGAACACACGATGTTAAAAGAGCTATGCTCTGGAGATATCGTTGCTGCAAAAATAACGTACTTGAAAAGTGGGAACAGTGTCGAAGCTATCATAGTTTCGGCCTACCTACCCTACGACTCTTTACAGCCACCTCCTTCGAGGGAGCTAAGAGAAGTGGTCAAGTACGCAGAATCCAATAATCTGGGGCTAATAGTGGGCTGTGACGCAAATTCACAGAACATTGTGTGGGGAAGCAGCAAATGCAACCCCAGAGGTCTCAAGTTACTGGATTTTATCCTGTCATCCGATTTGGTCATCCAAAACACTGGTAACAAACCAACTTTTGTGACCAGAAGGAGACAAGAGGTGATTGATTTAACACTTACCAATAGGTCAGTTGGAAATCAAATCAACCGATGGCGAGTTTTGGAAGAGGACTCTCTTTCTGATCATCGTCTGATCGAATTCCGACTGGGAATTGACACAATATCAATACCTTCCGGTAGGAATCCTCGAAATGTGGACTGGGACAGGTATGGTGAGCTTGTAACAGAGCGGTTACCAAACCGGAAAAAACTCAAATCAGCAGAAATGATTGAAGATGCTACTAAGAAATTAGAAGGTACTTTAATCAATTGCTTTGAGGAACTGTGTCCACTCAGGCAAAGCAGACAGGGGAAAGCGGTTCCTTGGTGGAACCCTGAACTGTCGAAGCTTCGTGCACGGTCCAGGAAACTTCTTAATAAGGCCTTGAAGACCAAAACAGAAGAGGATTGGGCCAATCATCGACTTACACAGAGAGAATATAAGAAAAAAGTACGGCAAGCCAAACTTGAATCCTATAGAAATTTCTGCAGTAACGTCGAAGAAATGAGGGAAACAGCGAGACTTTGTAAGGTCCTTCATTTAGACCGCTCAGTAAGGCTGGATTCCATTCGAAAACCTGATGGTTCATACACCATTTCCAAATCGGAAACGTTTAATGCTCTACTCGAAACCCATTTTCCGGGTAGTAGAACTCTCTCTGAAGCTGAGAGTGGCATGAACAATGACGGTGGCAACGGTGGAACCTCAAGGTACAGCTGGTATATTGCTAGTCGGATAGTGACAAGGGAATCGATAAGGTTTTCCTTATCTTCCTTTGAGAACTTTAAGTCCCCTGGACCTGACGGAATATATCCAGTAATGCTTAAAAAAGGAGGAGACAGGCTGATTGAGGCCCTGAAAAGGATCTTCACAGCCTGTCTTGCATTTGGTTATATACCATCCCAATGGCGACGCGTAAGAGTAGTATTTATTCCAAAACCAGGAAAAGATGACTATTCCCTAGCAAAAAGTTTCAGACCAATCAGTTTGACATCGTTCATGTTGAAAAGTCTGGAACGAGTGGTGGAGAAACATATTCGAGTGGGGGTACTGCCGAGAAGTCCACTTAGTAGAAACCAACACGCTTACCAGAGTGGAAAATCATGTGAATCAGCCTTACACGATCTTGTTAGCAAGATTGAAGCTGGGCTGGAAGCTGACGAATACACAATGGGCGTGTTCGTGGACATTGAGGGGGCTTTTGATAATGCCACTTTCGGTTCGATATGTTCTTCTGCCGAACGACATGGAGTTAATCAAGCCATTATAAAATGGATATACTCCATGCTCTCTGAGAGGCTGTTAACCGCTGGTGGGAGCGACGACGAGCAAATCACAGTCAGGGCCAAGCAAGGATGTCCCCAAGGGGGTGTTCTTTCTCCGCTGCTGTGGTGCTTCGTCGTAGACTCCCTATTAGCGGAGATGCAGGAACTCGGATTTCACGTCCAAGCATATGCGGACGACGTCTGTGCGCTAACATCGGATAAATCCTTAAGGGGGCTTTGCACGAAAGTGCAGAGGATCCTTGACAAAATCGATGATTGGTGCATGAGACAAGGTCTTTCCGTTAATCCGAACAAAACAACCATAGTCTTGTTTACGAGAAAACGGAAATTGGGTGGACTCAGTCTTCCAACACTGAAAGGTGTGACACTTGGTCTCTCCAACGAAGTTAAATATCTAGGAGTAATCTTGGATAAGAAGCTGACCTGGGAGACACACGTTTCACTGAAGGTGAATCGTGCATTGAAGATTTTTCAGCAATGCCGTAGAGCCTTTGGCAAAACTTGGGGCCTGAAACCTGCTGTGGTCCTATGGATATACACGGCACTTATCAGACCAATCATCACTTACGCTTCTGTGGTCTGGTGGCGACGGAGCATGGTTAAGTCCACAATCCGGGAACTATACAGGCTGCAAAGAAGTGTATGTTTATGCATCACGGGTGCCATGAGTACAACCTCTGGTGATGCCCTAAATGCTATGCTTAATTTGCTCCCCCTGGATCTTAAGATACAACAGGAAGCAATAAAAGCAATGTGTAGACTCCATAAATATGGTTTCTGGCACGAAGATGGAACTACGGGACACAGAGAAATCTTTAAGTTGCTGTCGGAGCAGTATCCACTGTTTTTGGCACCTAAAGATGACCTGATACCCATAGTTTCATTCGGAAGGAAATTTGATGTCAGATTTCCATTGCGTGAGCAATGGAGCAATCCAGAATGCATGCAGGGAGGTTTGACGGATATTTTCTTTACCGATGGGTCCAAGACTGAAATAGGGTCTGGAGCCGGATGGTACTTAGACGATAGTAATAAGTATCACTACGCTATGGGGGGAATGGCAACTGTTTTTCAAACAGAAGTTTTTGCCATCCTAAAAGTAGCCGAATGGATAATCGAGAGGAGGTGGAGCGGGAAACAGATTGGAGTCTTCAGTGACAGTCAGGCTGCTTTGAAGGCCCTGGAGAACGCGAAGCAAACCTCAAAGATTGTTCAAGAATGTAAGAAGAAGCTTAATTCTGTCGCAAGACAAAACAGGCTTGTACTTATATGGGTTCCAGGACACTCCGGTGTTCAAGGAAACGAAATTGCCGACGAATTGGCCAACCGTGGATCAGCGGTGCCCCCACAGGGGCCAGAGCCAATAATCGGAATCAGTCCCGCAGGAATCAAGAATTGGATCAACGATTATGTAGGCAATCTACATAAAGAGCGATGGTCCGGTCTAGAACGCTGCAGAACTGCAAAGTGTTTTGTGAGAAGTCCGAACAGAAAACTGTCAAACTTTCTACTAAAACTTAGAAGGAAAGACATTCGGTTGATGGTCGGCATCATTACGGGACACAACCCATGGGGTCAGCATATGACCACCATTGGAATCATCGAGGACCCGGTATGCCTGTCCTGCTTGGAGGAGGCGGATAGCACTGAGCACTTTCTCTGTGAGTGTCCTGCCTTTGCTAGAGCGCGACTACGGGTATTGGGTTCAGATGTCATGGGAATGAGTGATATTCGTTCTCTAAAACTGGAGGATATTTACAGATTCGCCAAAGAATCTGGAAAATTCTCACAGGACTAACTATCTCTATCTCTGTCTCTATTCTTTCCTATCTCTTTCTCTGATACTTTTCTCCCTCCCTCCTTGACTATCTACCCCCTTTCCAGAGCTTTAAATACAATGGGCTTTTTAGCCTGAGTGTTTTAGGAGCCACCAAATCTCCTGGTGATCCTTGGCTCGACCTCTTCAAATTCAATTCAATACTGTCTATCTTCTGACTACTTTGAAACACGTTAAGATAAAAAAAAAAACGACCAAAGTAATCATTTCAAACCGATAATCTATGTAAACTAATTAACTAACAAAAAAAAATTCATTTTTTAATGTTATTTAACACATTCTTTGAAAAAAAAGCGAAAAAACACTTTTTTTTAATAATTAATTGTGTGTTCTTATACAAGAGTAGTCTATTATATGCGGGAAAGCTTTCTGAATAAGACAATATTTTTCTTTTGTGTTTCAGGGGAAAACTACGACCGCAATCTTACACGCCGTTTTACTAGCGCGCAACGAGAAGCTGTGTGAGATCCCTCATATGTCCGCCATTTTTTTTTTTTTATTTATGTTAAAAAATTGTTTATTACTCTTCAATCATGCCTTCAAATAAATGCAAAAGGTTATTACTGTGTGTCGCTTTTTTCGCCTCGGAAAAAATTGAGAAAAAACACCCTTTTTTTGAAGTCACTGATAAGGGGTCCCCCTTAAATGTCAATGAATACTGAAAAAAATTATTTATTTAGTTTGAAAGTAGTCATGTGGGATCTGTCAAGAATCCTATTGGAAAATGTACCTCCAATCTGATCACTCTTTAAATGTGCTTACATGTGCGTATATATATGTATGTGATGACAATTCTAGCAAAGTAAAAAAAAATACTTTTCCGAATCAATATAACCGCGAAGCTTAAATTCTAAAGTGTGTGTTTGATTAAAATGACATATTTATATTTGGGCCACCCTTTCTATTTTGTCTGAATTGATGAAACTGAAGTTGAGACACTTGGCTCTTGAAGACACTTGGCTCTTGAAGTTCAATAAGTTTTTTTAGAAGGGTATTGCCCTCTGGTTGTATGAAACAAAAGTGTACCAAAGGAAATATATTTAAGAAAAATCTACTCCAAACATATTTTTTTCGATAGCGATGCCACCTGAATTGTATTGGAAGTATAGCAATTTATGACACATTTTATTTGAATAATAAAATAAGAATATTAGATGAAAGGTGTTGCAACAGGTTTAATAAAAATATATTTAAATGGTGTTTCCACGTAATTTAGACTTTTTTCAGAAATCCATTATGCAAAAACTCATATCTTGATTTTAGAAAATTCTTTTCTTCCACCGCCGGTGTAAACATTAAATATGTATACGAATGGGCCCATATTTTAAAGCAGAAAAATATAAGTAAAAACGAAATTTCCTGTACAAAAAGGTAATTACCTATTTTAAAGCTTTCATAAATTCGGCTTTTTGGGAATAAATACCCAACTATTTATCATTCACGATTTATCTTTCAAATGGTTATCGAAAACTACTCAAATTCTCTGCGATCAAGGATACTCGAACAAAGGATACTTGAACTCCCCAAACTGCTTGCCAATTGCCAACTTGTTAAATTTGCATTAAATACAAATCAACAGTCATTAAATGCTTGCATGCAAACGAATTTTATAACAACAACGTTCCATATTCAAGCATTTACAACAAATGTGACAAACAAGTATACCACCACACATACCTAGATACGTATGTGTATGTGCACTTGGGAGGAGGGCAGAGCAAATATGTGCATATGTAAATACGTACGATACGCCTCATTATGAAGCGTTCGCTGAAGCTATACCAATTGTTTCTACTCCTACTGCAAGTTGCCACATAGCGCACTGGCAGCTTAGGAGACAATTGCTGACAATTTGACATGCACCTAAGCAGCTGCCCCGTGCCTGGATGCCCGTCAAATGTCTGTCAATTGAGAAAATCAAATTCAATTCACTGGAATTGTGCAGCTCAGAATTTAATGCCGAGAAGGAGTTCATATGTGGCGCTGAAATAATGCAGGAATTGCCGTTCACTCTTGTTTATATATGAATGTATGTATGTATGTACCTTTATATATGTATAAACATGAGTGGCGACAAATGTCGCCAGTTGTCAGTCACACTTCGTGCAACAGAGCAAAATACTCCTGCGTACGTACTTAGTACGTTGTCTGACATTTGAGCTAAGACATTTTGCCTTTTACGCTGCAAAGATGGCATTCGGAGAAATGCTGGTAATTCTGTTGTTGTGCCCATGGCACTGGTTGTTGATTGCCTCATTGGTGTATCTCATTTGTAGGTTGACTGATATCATTGGAGCTTAGGTTGCATGTTACAACTAAGTAGTAAGTTGCATGCATCATTTGATGGCATGTGGGTAGCGTTGTTGGCGTTCAGTGCATTTGTGGCTAATTTAAATTGAATTTTATTAGGTATTAATTACATACAAGTGTGTAAGAAAGGGGTGGATTGAAGGCAATAAGGGTTTAAAAGATGGGATATTTTTGTGAAAATTCTAACATAATTACGAATATTTTTAATTAATTACTAACGAGTTTTTTACATGCCCCACAAACTTTTAATTGCGTTATTAATCAAGGCGAATAGTGGAAATGCCACGCCAAAAAACGCATAAATTAATGCTTCACTAATTTGCAACTTTTTAATGGGACTCAAAGGACATACAAATTGTGGATTACTTTACAAAACATGTTTAATGTTCAAAAAATGAGAATTTCATGAAATTTTGCTGCCACAGGATAATAGGCAGCAAAACTATCTATATTTGGTTGGAGGTTAGATAAGTAAAATTGGTGTGTTCGTATGTGATTTTTGATTTAGTATACAATTTTGAATTTCTTTTACGTGTTGCATAGTAGACTATCTATAACGGGTGGTTTTTTAGCTACATGAGAACTATATAATATAATATCGATAACTTTGGTTTGACAGCTGAGAATGCCAAGTAGGCAGGTAGGTGAAATGGTTGAAGTACAACTCTGGAACTCCCCAAGTAGCACATACCATTATGAGACTTCCAACATGAAGATTGACATGTGTGTTTTGTAAGGTTTGGCAAATCATCATGAAACGTTTAACGCCAGAACTACGCTTCCAAAATGGGGAAATTTACTTAAAAAAAATCTGTTCGCGAAGTTCATGGAGCACTTCGTCTATTTTACATACGGCTTACACGTTGGTAAATAAATATAAATAAATATCATGAACTTATCTACCAGATTATAATAAAAAAATTATTGCAACATTTCTGTTTCGTATTATCATTTTTAGCTCTCAAGCTCTTATTTTAGGGACGTCAACCCCGTCGTACCTGGACTTAAAAAATACCGAAGTCCCGGAATGGGAAAACCCAACAATAAATTTACTTTCCTGTAGACTTGTGATCACATAATTAAGTTATTTTACCTTTTTCCAATATTTCAAGCACTTTTCATGCATATTTTTTTCCTTTAATTTCTATAAAATTATAGTTCATTGCATCATAAAATAAAACCCTTAAAACCGAAGTTCCCAACTTTGCTCAAAATTCACAAATTCGAAAAACTGTCCTGAAAATTTTCTACTTTTTAATCACAATCTTCAAAAGTCTTCCTAGGTATGCAGTTTCATTGGTCTATTAAATTTTAACATAATGAAGTGTCCTTAAAAACTTGTTCATTTTCGACTATTTTTAGAATTTTGAGAATTTTCCTCCTTATAAAGCACATATTCCGAAGTCAAAGATTCAAAAAATAACTACAGGTGATAATTTTTCTAACAGTTCTCGAGGAAAAATTATTTTATGCAACGTAAAAATGGCTTAAAAAATATGAAAAGAAAAGCTTTCTAAGTAAATTGAATAAATTCACTATGCTTTGAAACATTAAAAAATATGTATTTTGTTTTAAACATGATTTTAACATAAAATAAAATAGTAAAAAATAGTGATGTGTACAAATAAAACGAAAAACATAAATTTGGTCTATAAAACCTTACCTAGAAAAGATAAATTTGAAAAAGTTCCTTATCGCCATTTGCCATGGTCCAAAACTTGCTTCATTTTGGTATGATTTGGTTTGCTTTTTGCTGCCATATAGTCGGTTATAAGTTCTTGTGACTATTTTCAACTATTTATAAATCTCGCGATTGCCAGTTGTACCTATATTCCTTACCAAGAACTGTGAGTCCTTCACCTTGAGCTAATCTATTAAATTTCTAATGTAATGGTCTTTCTTTTCAGTTTTTTTTGGTTAGTCGCCACCATTTTAAGAGAGTATGTATGCCTAAATTTAAATTGAAAGTCAAATACATTATACAGGACGCTTTTCGAGAGTCGAGAATTTATAATACGTTCACATATAAGTTGATGAGCTACTTTTTCGGCTTAACTCCCAATTCGTAATTAAAAAGCGAGATTTCCCATACAAAATTTCTCTCCCAAAATCTGAGATTATAAAATAATAAATTATTATCCATACTTTTTAACATACAACCCTGTGATTTCTGTGCAATAGATCATTATTTTTACGCGTGTAAAGAAAAACGTCAAAGTAAATACTAATTAAAATGGATACCGGCAAAGAAATCAGGTTTGTAGACATAATTCTAATAAAATCTTTGTTAGGTGTTATTAATTATTCATATCAATTATTCATATAACCGAAAGAAAAGCGTGTATCCATAAACGTGTGTCCTCTTATTACTTGTTATAAAATGTAATATCGAATTTCGAATGCATATTGCTACCATAATTTTTTGAAACCTCAATAAACGTTTACGAAATTCCTCTAACTGTTTATTTTTAGCAGCCGATTGAACAATTAAATTAACTATACCTTCTTCTTGCCTTTTCTTCATATCGTTAATAATAATTAAACAAACACCGAAATATTCCAAAAACACTGAAATATTCCACAAAAATAAATTATACGAAGAAAAACATTTCACAACAGTACTGACAGCTGATTGCCAATTTTGCAGGTAATCCGCCGTATGTGAACGGGTAGATTAATTTTGCGGATTTATAGTAATTAAAGCGTACATACTTTTCCTGACGTTATTAACTAGCAATATGTGCAAAAATTCTAAAGAAAATGAAAACCGCATACAAAAATATCGCACAGAAACAAGTTTGACTGCATGCGCAAGGCTCCTTTACTCAATGACTTGGTTGGTAATTCAAGAGTTGTTTGAGAATAGTTTGTCGAATTGTAGAATTTTACTTTATTGTAAATTTTTGGCTTTGGTTCAAGAAATATTTCAATAAATATGATATTATATCAGAATTATCAAGCGATCTGCGGCGAAGCCTCTGACAACCATGATATAACAACGAAGCATAAAAAACTTAAAAGAGCAGCAAACAAGTTTTCACGGCTTCGATTGATTTTAAATAAACAACAACATAATGAACTGCGGAAAATGCAAATGAAAATGTGTCATAAAAGAATTAAAAAGAATTGAACAAAAAAATGTAAATCCATGAAAATTCATGTGCTCGCGTGCCCGAGGAATAACTCGCGCTGCAGGTCTCCTAAAAAGGGAGTAAATAAAAGAAGGAATAAATTAAAAAAAGCAGTTCAACCACTTTTTTGCATAATTTCGAAATAAATTACAAGCATCCGAAGTTGCTCATATTTTTATAACGCTTTCAAATATATTTTTTTGGTGGCACTTATTTGGCAGTTTTACTAACTTCGCCGCGCAATTTGAATAAACAAAAAAGAATAACAGAATTAATTCATTAAAATGAAATTTGTTGATCATTTTTTAACGCTATGAATGGCTTGCGGTAGTGAAGTTATAAATAAAGCCACGAGTGAGCAACAACAACAAATACTTATTACTTAATGAACTTAGGGCAGATTATTGCGCTTACAGTTAGGCTTATGGGGGTTGCGGAGGGTTGTCTCACAGTTCACAGTGGTCAGCCGACCCTTTGCGCACACATACATATGTTTCTGTGGAACAAAAAATCTTTAAAAATACTAATTAATATGCAAGGAATGTCTTAAGAAACAAGAAGTAAGAAATTCTGAAGTGCAAAGTGTAAAATAAGCAAATTTTTTAAATTTAATTATTTGTACTTGATTAATGTGGGCTTGGCAGCGGCTGCCTACATCAAAGAAAGGGTTTATGTATTTGTATATAATGCTGGAATGTTGATGCGAGCTATTAGCGAGCTGAGCAAACATATTTCCTGTATTCTATTTTTCGATAAACAAGATATTAATTGACATTTGACATTTGACATTGATTTTTACATACATATGCACGTATCAATCCTTTCGTTTCGTCATTTTTTATTTTGTTGTTGCTAAGGCAAAATCAAAAAATACAATTCTCTTTTCATAAACGGGCGATATTTGCTGTCCTTCATTTGCACGATTGGCGAAAGAGGTGGTAAGCATGATAATGTGATTGCAGAAAACAAATTGCTGTTTTTGTATGGGTAGTAGTGGCATTATTTCGGCTATCCTTCCATTAGAGATCATTTTAGTTTGTTATACCAACCGGCTCTGTGGTACCATAACGACCCGGATTTATATCAGGCCAAAGATCGTCACTCCAGCAGCATTTTCTGTTCATATATTGGCAATGTATATGTTGCTACAACAATAACAACCAAATATATGCCAGAAAACTTAAAATGGTGATAAGTTATTCTGGAATAATCGAAATACTTCCTTACCAAAAGTTTGATAATTTCTGGCGTCCTTTAATTTACCGATATAAGGGTTTTACGTTCGCGTGATAAAAACTGAAATCTGCTGGGTAAGTACTAGAACAAGATACTTGAACTCAATGAGCTTTGGAACGAAAATACTCATATATCATGCAAGGTGCCGCAAAAATTACATCGTACGTTAATCATATTTGGCGTCAAAGGGTCAAAATAAATATTTTCATCAATCAAAATAATTTTTTTATTGAGTGAAAGAATTATTCAAAAATTAAATTGGATGATTAATTTTGCGCCACTTTGCACTTGAGGATCCAACTATTTCAGATATAATAAAAATGTAAAAAGGCGATCTCTATGTACAATGAAAACACAATTTAAATATCTCAGATTCGAAAACGCATGGCAGACTTTATTTTTTTTAGCCTGTAACCCCTTGAAGAGAATTGAAGTGGACAGCTCGTAACGGGTTGAGGCGTACCCGCTGGCAAAATTTAAACACATTCGATAGCATGAAATTGCACAGAATTACGGCGGGGACGGATTTCTTGCAGGTGGTTATTTTTACGACGGGAAAATAATTAGATTCATTTCTATTTCAGTTGAAGATTCCGGGCTGCTTTTCTGATCATTCGAAGACAATTTGTTTATTTACAAGCAACATCTGGCAAATAAAAAGCAAATAATGTTCGATTTCAACAAGAAAACCCACAGAACTTCAAAATTTATAAAGAAGTAGTTTGTTTTTAACAATGAGCTTCAATCAATTGCTTCATAATTATAGCAAACGTGAAGATTTCATCACAAAATTATTTTATTGTAACCACAAAATGCCAACTGACAACCGTCCCCGTCGCAATTGTGTTTAACGGACCGAGTTTTCTGACGGAA
Source organism: Anastrepha obliqua (assembly GCF_027943255.1). Taxonomy (NCBI): domain Eukaryota; kingdom Metazoa; phylum Arthropoda; class Insecta; order Diptera; family Tephritidae; genus Anastrepha; species Anastrepha obliqua. The sequence continues at coordinate 83,672,387 of NC_072892.1, forward strand.
ATGGATCCTAATCACCATCCGTCAACCCGCTGTCTTACCCCAATTCTGTTTTGCGCCTAAGGTGAACCATATGTATATCTAAGATGGTCTGTGTGTAGCAGAGGAATTTCAATCCCTGCCAATAGTATAAACTGCGTTTAGTAATTACAGCGCAGGGACTTATTGACAAGTTTTGACAATTCCTTTCTTTTTTATTTACTTTTAATAATTTTTTTATGAAAAAATTCCACAAATTTTCATCAAAATTTCACACTTTTCATTCAAAATTTTAAGAATATTTTAAGTATGCAAGATAATAAATCCCTTGAAATTGAATGCAAGTTTGTAGTGCTTCAAAACCCGAGTTGAGTTTTTGTTATTAATGAAAAGGCATACTCTGAGGTGTCTAATGGGACCAATTGGATAGGTTGCCAACACGCGAGCAAACAACATATCATTGGCAATTTCGCCATAGGTAAATAGAATACGGTGGTTGCTTTTGAATGCCCAATAATGGAAGCGCAGTAAAATAATAATTAAAATTCCTTTACTGTTTTTAAAAACATTCTCATTGGGAGTCAATATACTTCTTCTTTTATACTTGTTTGTATAAAGGCAATTTGCACACTGAGAAGTGGATACTTCCAAAACGAGCTCCTAAAACAACTTTGACCTTGCTTTTTATTCTTGATGATCGAGAAAAAAAAATAAATAATTAAGTGCTAAATCAAGGCTGTCAGGTTGATGACTCATATGTGAGCTTTTACCAGTAAGATTTATCTTCGACGGTTGGTTTTACTTAATTCTTTGAAAACTTTTGGCCAACAAATGGTTCTGTACCACTCAGAGTTGACTGTTTTAAGTGTCAGTTGCGATATTACCAGATTTCACGAATATTTCCGATCATTTGCTTTGAGGTGCTTCTTACGCAAACAACATTTCCTGAATTGAGCTCGTCTTGGAACATCCCTACTGTCGATTGCTGTTTTATTTCTGACTCATATGCATAGATCCTTGATTCTTTACCTCACATTTCTTCAACACTTCTTCACACCAATCGACACGAGTCCTTTTTTGGGTAACTGTCAAATATGCAATATCCAACGAGATATTGAATATATGCTGATGCTATCCCAATTCAATTGCTGCAGTGTTTCTAAAGCAAGAACCGTTATTGGACGGTCCTCACAAAATTCATTCTACAAGGATCGACGGTTACGTTGGAATTCTTTGTACTGGCAATGGCCTATACTGAAACACTAAATGCTTGTCAATATTAACCATTCCATCGATCGACATGCGCAATTGGTGTGAGTGATCACTTTTTCACTTTTTTCTTTATTTCTATTACGATAAAACGTTTTGTACATTTTCCATACCCATTGAGTGGCGCTGTTTTATACCGTGAGATTTAGCATCTTTGGGCACAATCATCTTGTGGTAAAAAGATGTGTTCGCATCGGATTCCACAGAACTCAGAAAAAACCCTGCAAATTCGACTGGTCAAAGTATTTCTAAAATTGTTTCGAACGCATGCAAAAGTGTATTCATAAGTTCTCCATTGTTAGGTCGGAAATATAAATAGCTATCCCCGTACCAATATGACATCGAAACGAAACAACAATCAGCTAAAAATTCTAAGGAAAATACATGAACATATTGTTTATTAAAAAACTAACATAAACTTATCAAAACTTTACTTCATAAATAAAGTAATGGGTGATTTTTTAGCTATTCTCTTTTTAAACAGTTGGTTTAAACAGCTGACGCACGTTTCGTGTTTTGTTTCACTGTCAAACATCTTCAGTTTGGTCTATAATTTAACCATGAATCTTCTTACAAAGCAACAACGTTTGCAAATCATTGAATTTTATTATAAAAATGCGTGATCTGTTAAGAAAGTTTATCGCGCGCTTCTTCCTTTTTATGGTCAGTTTAATCGACCCACTGAAGCGGCTATTCAAACTATTGTGACTAAATTTAGAAGCAAATTTACATAATTGGACATCACACCACCAACACGCTTACCTAGAGTGCGAACTGAAGAAAATATCGCAGCTGTATCGGCCTGTGTTAATGATGACCATCAATTATCGATTCGTCGCCGTTCGCAGCAATTGGGCCTCTGTAACTCAACAACGTGGAAAATTTTCCTAAAGGATTTAGGTGTGAAGCCTTTCAAAATACAGCTGGTGCAAGAATTGAAGCCGAATTACCTACCCCAACGCAGAATTTTTGGTACTTCTTCAAGATACTGCGAATCGTAACGTAACTGTGAATGGGGAGCGCTACCGTGAAATGATATCCAGCTTTTTTTTGCCCAAAATGCAAGAGCTTGACTTGCATGATATGTGGTTTCACAAGACACACAGCACGCGTAACAATGGAGGCGAGTTCGGTGAATATTTTATTTCACGTTCGGGACCTGTCAATTGGCCACCCAGATCGTCCGATATAACGCCTTTAGATTATTTTTTGTGGGGCTATGTTAAAGCTCATGTCTATTCACATTGGAAAGAGTATGCCAAAATTGGATTAAGCGGGGGGACCATTTGAAGCGCAGTCACGGTCAGCATTTGCATGAAATAATCTTCAAACATTAAATTGTATGGACTGTACTTTAAATACAAATTTCATGCATTTTTCTGAATTTTGCGTGTGTTTTTTTGAAAACATGGACACAATTTTTCACACAAAGTATAAATTTTGAACTTTAACTGATTTCAAAGCAGACATACTCAGAACTAAAAGTGTTGGCCTTATGAAAGAAAGAAAATTCCATAGAGCAGCTATTTTAGTTATTTTACTTATATGAACAAACATGCATGCATATACATGCACACATACATATTAGTAAGCACACTCGTACATATAAATTATACGTTCCTGTCATTTCATTACATTTACAAAAAAAAGCGTTTTATATGCCATTATTTTATACTCGCAGTCTCAGAGCACGTCAGAAAGAACAAAAATGTAAATGATTCGCAATTAAAACGCATTTTATGACCACTCAAGTCGGATTCGGGCTTTTCGCTCGTATTTTAAGTTTTATTACTTTGGTTGGTAAAGATGATAAGTTTGTAGCAACGTTTTTAAGGCTTTTAATTTTTTAATTTTGTATCTAATTTTCTACCTCTCTACTTACTCTATTTACCTCAGAGACTAATGGAATCTGTAGTAGGAATTCCAGCGCTGAATATAAGCAGCATGACAGATAAATAAGAAGAATGTAAAAATATTCTTCGGAGAACAGTTGTTTGCATTAAATGATGGTAATGGCCGAATGCTCGATTCATCCCATGGCAGATTTCTCTATAATTGACAATTTACTTTTTAAATCTGTTGTGGCTTCTAACCTGTTTAGCACAAGACGAATACTGGTAGTGAGAAAGTGTGGCAAAAAACTGCGTTGAGTATTATATTCTCCAATTCCCCATGGCGTCATCATAGTTAACTTATTTCTAATTAGTTCTGCTGTTGGTTGCTGTATCAGAGATTCCCCGATTGTTTGCGAAACTCTGTGGTGAAGTTTGCTATTGGGAAAAGAAAAATTGGAGCGGATGAAGGAAATGTTGACTGTTTCCGTGCGTTGAAATATTTTTTGCTCTTTTCAAAATCTGATTTAAGTAATCTGTTAATCCAACATTTATTGAAAAATATATTCCGGAAAATCTTAGTGAATATCTCTGGATTAGGGATCCATTCCACAAAGTCAAAAAATTTCATTCTAATAAATAAAGTGTACTCAAGTAAGAAACTAATCATCTAATTAATTTTATAATACAGTCGTGTCTGAATATACTGAACGCCCGATACAGAGAACACTGAAAGTTTTTAGATGGATACGCTAAACGGTGAACAATTGAAAAGCTCTAAATAGAGAACATAATTTTAACAGCAACTCCAAGCAGAAGCAACAAAAAGGAAATAGTCAGAAAGCAAAGTGTTTGCTGATCGCTAGAAAATATGCTGTTATTTATAAATGGATAGTCCTATCATGCCTTCGAGGAAATTCTCTTCGTTAACGAAAATGTTTGAAATTATTGGAAGTATTGGAAATGGCGCTATTTAGAGTTTCACCTTTGGCAAAAATATATGGAGTAGCTAAATCAATTATTCGATATTCGACTGGGTCCCAGCCGTGGGCTGCTTGCCACCAAATAAATAATCCGCACGAATAATGAAGCCAACGCGTAAGAAAGGAAGATTTATAAAAGTGTAAAACATAACCGAAGTCATTTCACTTTGAAAACCTTTACACTGCACACATATTTCAATACTAACAATGCAAAAATATTCAAAATTATGAAACATTTTTCAGTTAACTTTTTATTATACTTAAGCCAACAAATATACCAATTTTCAGAAAAATCTCGTATATATGTATTAGGTGCGCAGCTAAGTTCCCACTGTTTGTCAATACATACCGCTTGCAGTGTGTGCTAGTCTATTCTAACATAACCTAAACATCATAAACTAAGCTTAGACATATGGTAAAGAAACTGCTTCGACACATTAGTGATCGTGTTTTAGTATCATATACTTTTGGTTTTGTGAAAATGACTGATTTTGTGCCGAATAATCGTCATTTGCGGGAAGTGTTGATTTTCCTCTTTCATTCGAAAAAAAAAAAAACGGCGGCTGAAGCGCATCGAGACCTACAAAAAGTTTATGGAGATGCTGCTTTAGGGGGGAAAACGTGCCGAGATTGGTTCCGTCGCTTCAAAGACGGTGATTTTAATATTGACGACTGTCCCCGTGAAGGAAGGCCAAAAACCTTCGAAGACGCTGAATTGGAGGTATTGCTCAATGAGGATCCGTGTCAAATGCAAGAAGAACTTGCTTCAGTATTAGGAGTTACCCGCCAATCCATTTCCAAGCGATTGCATGCTTTGGGAATGATTCAGAAACAGAGGATTTGAGTTCCTTATGAATTAAATCCAAGGGATGTTGAACGTCGATTTTTCGCCTGTGAACAACTGCTCCAACGGCAAAAAAGGAAGGGTTTTCTTCATCGCATCGTGACGGGATGGATGAAAAATGGATTCATTACAGCAATACAAAGAAAAGAAAGTCATGGGAACTGCCCGGCCATGCTTCTACGTCGTCACCTCGGCCGAATATTCACGCTGCGGAGGTTATGGTATGTATTTGGTGGGACCAAGTTGTTGTTATTTATTATGAACTGTTAAGACCAAGTGAAACCATCACTGGGGATCGGTATCAACTTCAATTGATGCGATTGAGCAGAGCACTGCACAAACCCGTTAAAACCTACCTGGAAACACTGAAATGGGAAATCCTACCCCACCCGTCATATTCTCCAGATATTGCGCCGTCCGTTTATCTCTTGCTTCGATCGATGGCACATGGTCTAGCTGACCAGCAGTTCCATTCATATGAAGACATCAAAAAATAGCTTGATCCGTGGATACCCTCAAAAGATGAACAGTTTTACCACGACGGTATACGAGATCTACCAGAAAGATGGAAAAAAGTAATAGCCAGCGATGGGCAATACTTTCAATGATTCACTTGTAACTATTTTTTCAGAATAAAGTTGTATTTTCATAAAAAAAAAAACAGCGAGAACTTATTTGCGCACCTAATAATTAAATAACAATTATTAATAGAGCTGGATGTTCAATACTCATTCTAGCGTTTAGGATGGTGTCCGGATGGCCTCGTAGTCCTCGGTTTTCTCGTCATTGCAGTTTTCCCGGTTTGCATACGATCTCTGTGAGAATGTCATGTGATTGATCGCAATGTTGCCATCTCAACTCATCATGTGGTTGTTTACTTCGGCTATTAATTCTGTATATAATTTTCGATTGGATTAACAAATTTGTTGATCGAGCTTTTTTATATTTCTCTTCAGATTCTCTCTACAACTCTTTAGCTAGTTCGAAGCTCGAGTACGCTTCTATTATATGGAATCTGATTTATGGTTACCATGGCACTAGAATAGAAAGGGTGCAATGTGAGTTCATTTTTTTTGCACTCCAATCGATGGAATTTGTTTTTTGTTTCACGCTGTATGTTAATTATTGTAGTTTAAAGGCACTTGAAAGCAGAATAATTCTCCCATCCTTTACTTGTATGCTTGCTTACGACATAATCAGTGGTTCCGGCTAATAAGTTTGAATATACTAAGCAAAGCTCTTTATGTCTAAGCCCATTTTATCTCAATATCCTAATAGCCAATTATCTTTCTCATGCACCTATAACTAGAGCACTTTTGGAGTATAATAATAATAATAAAACCCACGGATGGAATGTTTGCCTAAGAGGCAAAGCGACGGAAGTGTATCTCAACACATGCATACGCCAGACGGCGGCAGTAATAACCTTATTAGTTTTTTGTACGCAATGCAAACTGGCTCTAATTACCATGGAATGTCAAGATTTTCCATTAGGCCTCCAAGTGAATAGGATACCATAAAATTTAATTTTCGAGTTTAAATTTAAGTTTTTATAAATTTTCGCCATTATATTACGGAGAACTTGCAGTCATAGGAAAGTAACGAAAGCAAATACTCTAAATACTTAATTATATAATGGAATCGCCACTGCTCTATTCCTTCTGTTAGATAATAATTCTTATTGCAAATAAAAAAATATATAAAATATAACACGTTTTTCTTAATCGATTAAGCAAATTAAACATTCGTATATTTTGTAAAACATAGTTACCCATTTAAGGGATTTTTTCACATCTCATAGATTTTAGAATTAATTTTAATTTAAGAAAAATAATAATTACACAGTTAGCTTATTTCTGGACAATTGTTTTCAATAACTAACACTCCAAAGGATTTCAATCGATGTAGCGTTAACGAGTTTCGTGATAAAAGTGCAACTTTTCTTCACTAGTATTTTTTTTGTCGACTATTTTCTCATCATCAATATCTTTTCCATATCAAATCAAACTGTAAAACAATATTTGTCACTTCCTCTTCCATCTTCTTAACGCACAACTTTGATGTCGTTGGTGAAGCAGCATATCTGTCCGGTGGGCGCCTTCAGCGTCCATTTGATTGTGTACGAATTTAGTGGGAATTTGCTTTCGATCGGCACATCTATGGTGTATGTCTGACGTTGATTAGCAACAGTCGGGCAGGTTGTGTACTTGCATGCCTCCTTGTCCATGGTGATCAACGGGAGGTCCTGTGTAGCGCTCTTCTGCCAAGCCAAGCCGGCTTCCAACGTCTCCGCAGCGAAATTGGGCGTGAAGTCGAAGGACATAGTGGCCGGACGGCGGCGACGTATATGGCATGCCAAATGCTCGCTAGCCTGTGGACAAGGATCGATGCGTGTTTCGTGTATGGTGCAGGCGTCGACATCGCCGCACGGCTTGAAATCTACAATTTCAGCGAAGGTAAACGCAATCGCCCCTATTAAAATGCAGATTTGTAACAGCGACATTTGTTTTCCTTTGTTTCTCTGATTTACAAATAGCACAAACTCTTCCCGTGAGTTACTCGCTTCGAAATGCTACGTAGAACTGGACAGCTTTGAGTGCTTTTAACTGCAATTAACAGATTTCATTAAGTATTGAATGAAAAAGTAGATTAATAAGACTGAATTGGAGTCTACATATGAAGAATTGTAGATTTTTTAGGCGCTCAATCGCTGAAATGCGCGATGACCTTTGACTGCGCTCAACTGATAAGCTTCGGGTCGGACTGTAGCTTTCGAATTAGTACACTTTATATGATCGATATTTTTACTTAATAAATATATATAGGGTGATTCAAGAATGATGCAGATTCTTGACAACAATAACTTCTGATATTTTAATTTATTTAAACTTTTTTTTTTCTTTTTTAGATAATTGATACTACATACTTTGGTACATTTAGTCATAGGGCGATACGTAAAAGTGATCCAGTCGTGCTACAAGTGGTACATTTCGCGCAGTGCAAAAAAATATAATTTTGCGCGATTAAACACATTTTCTCCTAAACTGATACTTTAGTAAACAAAACTGTCGCACTTGGGATATTGAAAGTCCAGATATCATTAGAGAAAAAACTGTGCACGTACAACGAGTCACTTGTGTGTGGTCTTTTCACGCTGCTGCGGTGAACGGTGAATGTTATCGTGAATTAAGTGACATGTACTTGAAAAATATGTGGTTTCAGCAGGATGCTGCCGCTTGCTACAGAACGCGCGAAAAAAATGCCTATTACGAAAGAAGTTCACAGGAAGCATTATATCACGAAACATCGAGGTCAAATAGCTGCCGAGTTTTGGTGATTTGGACTTTTCTCTCTCGCACTACGAGGCAAGTATGGTCTATGCCAATTAACTGAAAAATGAAATCATAAGCATTATAATTCTTGGAAAATTTTGATATGCACCTTCTGTGTTGCTAAAAGAATCCGGAAAGGGCGTTTAATGAATTTTGTGTTAAATTCCATAGATTTAAAGACATGATGAAATTAACGAACAAAAATATAAAAAAGAAAAAAAAAATTCAATAAGTTTTGTTGTGGTTTATTTAAAAGAAAATTTGCACTCTTGTCGAATAACCCTGTATATATAAACGTATTGATGGTCGAGAGTTATTTGTATGAACAGAATCTTTACTAGACAAAGAAATCTACAATTTCGTTTATCACCGAATCTCTATGCACTCCAGCAATAACATTTTGCTTATTACTCGTACTCGTATGTATAGAATTTCAAACATAATGTTCACGTAATAAAATTATTGAATGGCCGGATTTGTTTTCCGTCACTTGCTGTTATTGTACTGGGTAACCATCCGAAATTCGAGTGTAATCTCTTATTCAGTATATTTATATCTGCTGATGTTGGAGTTTTGTCTAAAATTGGCATCGAAGGTGGCGTGTCGCCGTAAATAAAAATTCCAATCTTTGCCAATAAAATATATATTCGTACATGCAAATAAAAAGCTATAGTGAGCAAACCAAAGAAAACAGCCAGGTGGAGACTTTTGTTGATAATGACATAATTTAATGAAATAATATGATATTTCTGATCACATTTATTATATTTATGATGCCCACATTTATGAAAGATTTCCGACTGACCTACAGGATATGGCCTATTCAATACGAGATTATAGCTTTCAATGAGGCCTTAAAGTTAATTTGTCTAAGACTAAATGTATGCTGTTTAGGGAGCGCACCGGAATTCCTGTTGCATACAGTTGGACGTTTGGAATTAAAGAATGCCGGCTCTAAAACAGCAATAAAAGCTACTTCTCTAAAATTTATAAATAACCCTCAGATTTCCATTTATAAAATTCTAAAAATCTTTCATGCGTGCTCAAGATCGATTATGTTTTATGGTTCACAGATTTGGGGTGTAGAAAAATAGGAGCCAGTCGAGAGACTTTCGCGTTTATTTATTAAAAAACTGATCTTTTTGCCGAAGAACATGTCGAATTATAGGGTTTTTCAGTAAGAGCGCTTCAACTTTTGAACTTTTTTGAATAAAACACAAACGGTTTGACTTTTTTAACTAATTTTTTTTTTTATTATCGAGTTTGAACATAAACATTTAAGTATGAAATTCGATTTCTTTTGCATGACCGCCGCGTGCACGTTTTACGAAGTCCAATCGTTGAACCCAATTTTCGACCACTCTTTTGCATAAATCGGCTGAAATTCCAGCAATTTCGCGTTCAATATTGGCTCTGAGCTCACAAAACGGGACGGCTTGTTAGAAGCCAAAGAATCTAATATACATCTCACGATTTGTATCCTGGGTTATCACTTACAAACATCAACTATTTCAGGGACGACTTGTCTGCTAATAAGTTTGATTTTTCGTGCGGGATCCCTAATCTAAATACAAAACCTTTTAAAAAAGTAACTACCACGACTTGTCCCGTATGTCATTTTATCTGTCCTGTCTATAAAAAATTTTGTTGTGAATATTTTGGGAAAAATACATTGAATCTCTTCTAAATAAACATGATTTTGAATGGTTGTGATTATAAAGCGCTGTACAAATTCTTATCTAGCTGCCTCATATGTGAATGCGTGCTGAACGTACTGTTTTCAGCGAACTGTCAGACGCCCGAAAACGATCGGTTTTAACCAAAAATGTAAGTAAATTGTAAAAATATATAATTATTTGTGGTTTGGTTTTTGGTTTTTCCATCTTTCGCGTAAATGAATAATGACGATGGTTTGCCTACTCGTGAGCAAGCTACATACCGGAAATAGCGAACTGCACACAAAACACAAATCAGTAGTTCGGCGTTCGTGTATGTGTACTAAAGCATTTCTGTTCATAAAGAGCGTACAAACCTCTGTGTTTATGTTTACTCTCCGTCGAAAAAAATTGGCAACTTAGCAACACGACACAAATCGTTTCACAGTAACAAAAAATTCGTATATTTATTCAAAAAAAGTTGTACACATAAAATTATTGTTAATTCGAAACTTAATCTAAGAATCGAGCAAGTTCTGTAGCAATTTTCACTAAAAAACACAATTTGTACAATATTTTGATTTTTGAAGTGAAAACTTCTTTAGAATCGTTGGGAGTGATTTGAGAAAAAGTGAAACGAAAAAAGCGACCTTCTTGGCTACGAATATTACATATAAACGTAGCGACGAACTAAATAACTTTTAGGCCAGCGCCGACAGCATGGCGCGATAGCCGAGCGGCTAGAAATGTGAGCTTCCGATCCAAAATTCTTGGTTCGAATCACAAGAAAAAAAATTTTTTTTTTTGAAATTTGCATTGTAGGACATTTCTAATTATTTATTGAAAACAGTTTTTTGGCTTTTCTATTTTTGGTTTACATACTGAAAGTCAGTTTAAGTGAATCGGTATAAATATTTCGTACATTAATTTTTGTGAGCGTGTAATTCTCAAAAGGTTTATTAGAAAATGTATTGACTAGGTAGTTTGTTGGTTGTGTATGGTTATTGCTTCTCGGCCTTATGGCTAAGATCAAAGTGATCGCTGTAACCTTAGCTAAGAAGCAGCATAATCTTTTATTTATATCTAGCGAACCGTCACTCTCGAAAAGAGTGCGGGAATTTTTTTATGTATCAACCCGGGGGGGAAATGTCCCCCCGGGGAAAACGGTCTTAAAGCCCACTTTATCTATCTGTTCTTATCAGCTTAACATCTGATAGATCCTCCATCGGAGGACAACAAATGTTAAACTGATTTTTGGAAATGGGCGGAGTGTTTTAAGGGCTTGCTCCACCTCTGCCACGGGTTGGCCCGGTATTGCAGTACCGCCGGGATTTCGGCCTTGAATAAATACAAGAAGAAATATACTAATACATTTAGCTTTGGTGGGAAGAGACATGAATTTTTATATGAATACAAGTAGACGAAAATGGAAGAAATTTGTAAGTCTGTTTCTTCGGTCCGTTTGGGTATTTCTTTTGGCAACGTCGAAACCAAAGCATTTGTATCATATTTTATCTATCATAAGCCACTCGTATCATTTGTTGAAATTGAAAACATTGAGGATGAATAATAATAAAATGAAGAAAATAAAATATGAACTTTATAGCAATATTATAATGAACCTATAATTATCCCGCTCCTAATGCTGCTTTCGTCTTATTCTCTCTCAGTTTGTTTTACGGAAGGTTTCACTTCTATCGCGTCTAACCGTTAGACTGGTATTTTTCTTTTTTTTATATGAAGAAAATATTAAAAAAATTTTTTTTTGCTAAAAACCTTCCCCTAGTGGATCCCTATAATATGAAAAAAGAACGAATAAAATTGGCCTCGTATCGACCCAAAAAAATGCGTACAAACGAACATCATTTCATTTTTATATATATGTATAAATATGCAACAAGTGACCATCAATGAATTATCATCTTAAATATGGTACAACGGTTTTCCATTTCACTTAAAAAATACTTTAAAAACTATTTACAAGATTGCACATTTGTGTGTAAATATACTTTCAATTTCGAGAAAAATTCAATAAGGAATATCTTGTTGGTCTCTTAGTGTTTGGCCAACTGCAGTGAGATGATTTGCTTCACCACCGTCTTTTTTCAGTATTTGGTCAGACTCTTAGGTCTGAGGACCGAAGTTAATTTTAAATTTAATGCAGACGTTGTGTAATGCCGCACATACATTAGCACGTCTTGCCACTTTTTTAGGATGGTATTGTCCGCTCTTTGCCATTCCAATACTTCTTTCAATGATGTATCTTGCTTTAGAGTGAATATCATTGAATATTGCTTCACTTGAACCATCCGAAAAGTTTCTAGAAAGGGTGGTCAAATTCCTCGTAAAAAGGATTGTAACAAATATCACATTTATTCAAGCAATATATTGTAAAAGCAACTTGCTACCATTGCGTTGATGCTATGATAGACTTTCCTATCGAAATACATATGCTCGGTTGCTGTGGGTTTTTGCAAGCCGATGTGAGTGCCATCGACTTATTTAATAATATTACAATTTAAGATTCAAGTAGTGTTTATTTACCTCCACGTATTTTATACTGCTCCACAAACCACTCCTTGAAATTAAGCGAATCTTCAGGTGCAAACCCTATTAACTGCGAGCATAACTTCGTTTGCATGTCTTTCAGGACGTGGGATGCCAACTTCGAAACAATGCTCTGGCCCATATCGGTCAAATAGTCACCGCCAACACTGTGCTGGTACCTACCGCTAGCCAAAAGTGAAAGAATAGCTGCCAATTGTCGCACTGGAGGCACCGTTTAGCGTCTGATTTCGTTAAATTTATTTGGTGTAGAACAAATTCAAAGTCCTCTTTGGTCAGGCGGAATCTGCAAAGCATTTCAGGCGTCTACAAGAAAAAGTTTGTAAATAAGCTAGAATAATTAACTATTTACATATTTACGCTATGCTTGGGAGTGCCAAAGGATTGCTCTTTTCTCTTGGCTGCCTCCGCACTATTTTTTCATCTCCATCTCCATCACTTACACTAGAACTCATATATGTATAAAAACAAAGTCAGATCCATGGTTATATTCTAGTTGTATTTACTAAATTTTACAACAGTTTTGCCAGTTCCACGCCATTGTGACCTAAAAATACGATGCAAAGTACTATGGAGCTTGAAAACTATTGTGAATTGAGAATAAGTTACGATCCGTTTGCATTGGTTGGTTTGACTGCGATTAAGCTTATATATATTTACGATTGTCGTATGAGGTAATTTTCTTTCGTATGGTTGTTGATCGTTGCACGGATGTGTTGATTCGTCTATGCTGAAAATGTATTTCAAGAAGCTCATTAGGACTCCCACGAAGGCATGAAGATCAATGGAGTGATTATAAATAGCATTAGATTCACCGACAATACCACAGTCCAAGCAGACAACTTGAATGATTTGCAAAAGCTACAGAATAAAGTCGTTTATAACAGCGAAAGTTATGGTCTTAAAATTAACATCAGTAAAACGAAATTCATGCTTGCCAGTAGGAATCGTCTGCCGCAGGCAAAAGTTTCAAATGTCAAATATCTGGATGCTGGCTTAATGAAAATTGCGTTACATCAGCCGAAATAAGCACCTTGGTAGAGAGGGCGCGATCTGCATTTTGTAAGTTCAGAAAGATCTTACGCTGTTATGATTTCGATATGAATCTTAAACTTAGTTTTGTGGCAAGGAATGCTGGATACTAAAAATCGCTGAGATAAGCAGACTTGAGGTGTTTTATTTGTGTTGTATAGGTGGCACAAAGCACAGAAAGCAGAGGTGTGGGATTCGCTTTTCGGTTTACCACATAAAAAACCTATCCCTGTTCCCCTTCCGTTTGACCGTGGAACAGTTCGTGAATACAGTGCGGTATTGCTTCGCGGAGTGGGCCTATTGCCTTTCTACGAATATTTGCGGAGACGCTCCGTGCAACGAAACTTTGAATTAATTTTATTTATTGCATTGCAAACAGGGGACCCCTTTTCTTTTGACTCAGGCATAATATCAATCACGTTGATAATCTTAAGTGGCTTCCTAACCTTATTGCTCGAGTCAACCCTTTCGGTTTCGAACAGTGGTCAGACAAAAAAAGAGGTTGTCTGCAAAGTCGGTTTACTGACGATAGTTTAACGTGATAACGTCATAAGAAAATACTGATTGAATGGTTGCATTTTTCAAAAGAAAATTTTAATTTTATTTGTTTGATAGATATTTTGTGTGGATATAGAGAATGAGTTAACATTAACATAACATAATATACTTTAACATAACATAACATAACATAACATAACATAACATAACATAACATAACATAACATAACATAACATAACATAACACAGCATAACACAACACAACACAACACAGCACAACATAACATAACATAACATAACATTACATAACATAACATAACATAACATAACATAACATAACATAACATAACATAACATAACATAACATAACATAACATAACATAACATAACATAACATAACATAACATAACATAACATAACATAACATAACATAACATAACATAACATAACATAACATAACATAACATAACATAACATAACATAACATAACATAACATAACATAACATAACATAACATAACATAACATAACATAACATAACATAACATAACATAACATAACATAACATAACATAACATAACATAACATAACATAACATAACATAACATAACATAACATAACATAACATAACATAACATAACATAACATAACATAACATAACATAACATAACATAACATAACATAACATAACATAGCATAACATAGCATAACATAACATAACATAACATAACATAACATAACATAACATAACATAACATAACATAACATAACATAACATAACATAACATAACATAACATAACATAACATAACATAACATAACATAACCTAACATAACATAACATAACATAACACAACATAACATAACATAACATAACATAACATAACATAACAAAACATAACATTACATAACATAACATAACATAACATAACCTAACATAACATAACATAACATAACACAACATAACATAACATAACATAACATAACATAACATAACAAAACATAACATTACATAACATAACAAATTACCCCGTATTAAAGCACTTATCAACAGCTCTCATTTTATACCCATATTGTACATACACAACCAAAGGTTACCCGGGTCCACGTTTTGACCTATATCTCGAGACCCCAGTCACGGAGCGGCATGAAAAATACTCTGTACTAAAGCATTCACCAACAGCTTTCATTTGATACCCATATTGTACATACACGTCCGAAGGTTACCCGGGTCCACGTTTTGGCATATATTTCGAGACCCTAGTCATCAATAGGTATGAAAATTACCCCGTATTAAAGCACTTATCAACAGCTTTCATTTGATATCCATATTGTACAAACACATTCTAGGGTCCACGTTTTGGTCTCTATCTCGAGACCCTAGTCACGGAGCGAATGGAAATACTCTGAACTAAAGCATTCACCAACAGCTTCCATTTGATACCCATATTGTACATACACATCCGAAGGTTACCCGGGTCAACGTTTTGACCTATATCTCGAGACCCTATCTACCAATAGGTATTCAAACTATACGGAAATCATCTTCAATACCTACTTAACAATGTGTGTAAGTTTGGTTTAATTCGGTGCAAAGACACGGCGGGTTCACGTTTTGGCATATATTTCCAGACCCTAGTCATCAATAGGTATGAAAATTACCCCGTATTAAAGCACTTATCAACAGCTTTCATTTGATACCCATATTGTACATACACATCCGAAGGTTACCCGGGTCCACGTTTTGACCTATATCTCGAGCCCTATTTCCAAAATAAAATATAATCCATGTTACTCGTGATGTAGCTTTCGAATGGTGAAAGAATTTTTAAAATCGGTCCAGTAGTTTTTGAGCCTATTCATTACAACCAAACAAACAAAGTTTTCCTCTTTATAATATTAGTATAGATATGGTGAATATTACCATACATTTTTTCCTTCAGATATAATAAAAAAATAATAATAATAACATTAAAACAACAGGTATTATTAACAAACTTGGTTTTATTTTAAATTCTTCAAGTAAATCAAATTAATAATAATCAATAAGAAGGCATATGCAAATACAAATACGTGAATTTATATATGTACATATGCGCATATACATACATATATACGCTCACATAAGTAGGGGAGAGCAAGATGTCGAACGTTGCCGTTCGTTTGCTTTGTTTGCTTTGTCGTTCCTTCCGCGCTTTCGCTTGCAGTTCATTCAATGCAATGAGCAAGGTAACTACATATGAGCAAGGTAACACTAATATGAGCAAGGTAACACTAATGAGCAAGGTAACTACATATGAGCAAGGTAACACTAATATGAGCAAGGTAACTACATATGAGCAAGGTAACACTAATATGAGCAAGGTAACTACATATGAGCAAGGTAACACTAATATGAGCAAGGTAACTACACATGAGCAAGGTAACACTAATATGAGCAAGGTAACTACATATGAGCAAGGTAACTACATATGAGCAAGGTAACGACACATTTTGGTAACGGCAATGAGCAAGGTAACTACATATGAACAGTAATGAGCAAGGTAACTACATATGAACAGTAATGAGCAAGGTAACTACATATGAACAGTAATGAGCAAGGTAACGACACATTTTTTCGTGCGTGCAGCCTGCTAAATCGAATTATAAGACGTTATCACGTCAAAAAATCATTGCTTGAAGGCGTCGTGGCATTGGTCCAACTAGTTGGGTAAGCTCTTCTTGCGTTATTTAGTTCCATGCCTCCATCAACTCTTTCTTTAACGACTCTAAGTCCGGACTTTAAATCTGGACTCTGCAGCGGTCTATTTAGTTGTAATATAAGAGCGGTTCTTTGGCAATTAGGGCCATTGCCTTGTTGGAGAACCCATCCTTTTTCCATCAATTAAAAATTTTTCTTACCACTTGGATTTTTCAGTTGGTAATTTACTTCAATAAATATTGATTTTATATTTGTTGAACAGTGATGCAAAGTGTTTGTACGAATTATTGACAACTCGATTTGGGTTTTTTATGCTGCAACAAAAAAAAAGTCCTATGTTATGCCAACCGTAAAATGTCTCATACGAGTATGTGAGCAATGGTATGAGTTGGTACTGATTAGAACAAGATAACTTTAAGATAACTAACTATGCACATATGTAGAGAAGTTCTCCGCTATTAGCATTACAGGAACACAAATGTTATAAGAATCACTGCAATTAAGTACTACGGAAGCTTCAATTTACTGCAACAACAGGAGCTGCGTGGAAACATTAATGTGAAGGCTCAATGCAGACTGGCTTTGCTTACTCGGCTTCGATAACTGTCAAAAATGAATAGAACAATACTGAAATATATGAATTGAGATCAAATGGCAGCTTTGCTTGAAGGCTTTGAAGAACGGCGAATTTTCAAATAGCTCAATGTTCTATTTGCAGCGCTTTTGTCATTAGGAATCTAACACCTCTGTATTTTAAGATTGTCGACACGATTTGCACATTTTTACTATTAAAAGAAAAATTCGCAATATTTTTTCACATTTTATTCCATTGAAAAGTTTAAATTCTTACAATTCCGTGTACTGCTTCGTAACATTTTGTGGAAGATTTGTTTGAAAATGCCATCACATTTTCCCTTTTTTGCATGCGTGATGCCTATTTTTTCCAAAACACAATTCCATTCTCTCGAAGTTCGTTTGTGATAAGAGCAAAGTCAAAATGGAAAAGATGCTTATGAATTTATATTCATGATAGCAGGAAAGGGAATAGAGAAAAATTTCACGAGCGTTTATGTTAAGAATCGGGCTGATAGTCCAGAAATTTTTGTTTCGCTCTCTTCAATGCAACTTTTGTTACAGTTTTTTACAGGTTACCTTGAGAGTTGTGGTATTAGAATTAGTGATATTATTAGCGCCTGTGTATAGCTTTTAATATGGTATGAATTATACTTCCATGAATGGTGTGCATCTAAGTTAATTGCAGTGACAATTAATTTTACATTGCAACCGCGAATGTCAATTTTAATGCAAATTTTTTTTGGCGTAGGAGTCAAACCGATTCAAATTTTCCTTTTATTAGCCGATATGTCACGCACGAACCTGGTGGCCGACGCGTATTTACACAAATATTTCAACAACGGTATTTAAAAACCATACCATTAAGTAGATAATCTATTTCAAAGTGGAATTGATAAAAAGAAATTTGGTGTGGAAAGCGAGTCATATGTTGAAAGATGTGCTTCATTTTACGGCTGTATCCTTGCGACTGAGTTACCCTTACGAATTCCACCGCTGCTCACAATGCAAGGGAAATTTAACATTTTTGTGTATGATAGTATAAAATTTCATAAAATAAAACATAGCAATTGTGCGTGATGCTGATTGTTTGTGGGTGATGATTGCTGTGCACAATGATTTGAACAGATTTTTTTAAACGATAAGCATCTTGAGATGGCAATGAGCTAAAGTGCGGAAAGATGAACGAAAATAACAAAAAGTACAAAAAATTGGAATAAAAAAAATAAAATCAAATGCCGAGGGCGGTTATTCGCTAAACTTACCAAACAAGGTGCAGCGCGTAAAGAAAAATGTTGACAAATGTTTCTAATTTTTATTGTGTTTGTTCAGCGGCCACAATAAGACCCGGGGGACACAAGATATCTGAATATAAAATTGGCTAGCTCGGACAGAGAAGGGAAATGCTAAGTGCTTGATGACTTCTTGTACAATATTACTAATTTCATTGCTTGCCGGTTGGCTGTTTGATAATGTTAATTTTCATTTTCATTTTCATTTTCATTTGCAGAAGGCAATTCACATTAATGTGCGCGCAGAAAAAATGTTTTAGCAGTCATCAGGACAATAATCATTTGTATGTTGCTTACAAAAATTAATTGTCGACTGAATGTGACGTTTGTGAGCTGCCAAGAAAATATTCTAATATTTTTTAAACAGTTATTTATTCTTGAGTTGAAATCGGCATTCATAAAGGCAACACTGCATGTGCTTGCATCCGCAGTATATGTGTATGTACATATTTATTGGTACATACGAGTATAAGTAATAACAATTTGACGCACTCATCATCGCATCCTCAACATCAGCGTCATTTCCCTTCTACTGCAATGTATGTACATAAATGAGCTGCAGTTCCGCTAGATGAGGCAGTTAAAGGAGCTTCAGGAATATTGCTGCGAATCATAAGTGTAAATCCCAATGTTGTTGCTGTTTGTGGCAAACAAAATGTCAGCTCAATGCAATGCCAAATGTTACTCCACAATGATGTTAATAATGTTGCTAATGTGTGAGCACTAAAAATGAGCATAATTTCGAGCAAATTATGACAACTTGTTGGCGCTGCATTAACAGCTTTAAAAAGAAATTTCGACAGCCAGCTACAATGGAGTTGGAGCGGCGATATGCGGCCAAAATCGTTGCTATTATGAGTATCCTTAAGAGCAAAGGCGTAGTGCTGCGCGCACGTATGCAGGCCTTGGACTCTTCATCCATGCAACCGACTATATTTCTGTGCATTTACGAAGATATGTTCACGAGTATGTATGTTTGTGCGACTATGTGCAAACATATCTGCTTCTAGAAATTATTGACTGTTGCCAAAGTGCTGCCAAATTGCTGCAATGTTTCATTTTACTCATGGCTATGCTCATGCATGCATATCCTTCGACGACGTTAGCATCACATTTACAAACTACAACAATACATTTACTAACTCAAATGCAGGGCATTAGCAGCTGAGGCGCCACTTTGCATCCAGCAAGCAGCTTTTCTCATAATATTTTCTTTTAATTTTTCTAATGTTTGGCATTGTTGTAATCTTATGGCTAATGGCTCATCTTTGTTTCATATTTTTATTATGAAGCCCTGTTTCCAAACATTTCTGTTTAGTCTCCTTCGTTTTTTGGGTAATAAAATTTATATCTAATATACATATTTGTATGAAAAATTACTTCCTATGAGCACTGAAATGTAATATTTGCTAGGATAAGCATGTTGTTGGTGGCGTGGGATCAGGATCGTTTCAGTGATGTATAAAATATAGTATGTATGGGGACAGTAAGGCTTGCTAAAAATTTCATACAGCTCAAAAAATAATTAGTACATTGCGATTAACTCTTTGTTTAATAACAATAATAATTCACGTTCGCGCTCTTTATTGAGTATTTGGCCGAGCTCCTCAATCCTCCGAACGGGAGTTGGGTTTTTCCGAAGAGCTTCCTGATGACAAAAATTCACTCGGAATTGTGCCGTTGCCTGCTGATCATGTGATATTTCATGCACGGGGTTTTGGACCAAGCGTTACTAAATGGTAGTCACGTGCCATTATTTATGTAACTAGTACCTTCTACGCGTGTTAGCTGTTCATCGGCACCCTTTTTCGGTGCTCTTGCCAGTCCGAAAAATGAAGTTACGATACACTCAGCTGAAAAATTAGAATAACTTTTAATGAAATATGTATCTTCGTATTTGAATAACCTTATAATCTTTTCAGTCATTTTTAGTTCAAATAACTATTATTATCACTCGTCACTTTTTCTAGGTAGGTAGGTAAGTCGATCTGATGGCTGCCAATATGACGACCTATCGTAAGTCCATTGTGATACTACAACAGTATATTGTGATATCACTGCATTGGGAAGCAGCAGTATATTTTTCGTTATTCTATGGGATCCGTTTTAAACCATCCAGTGGCTTTTATAAACGAGCTTAACTTCGTTAGTTCAAGATGCGCTATATCCGCTACATCTGCTAAAAATGCACTACCACGCTTGTAAAGTCTTGTTTTAGCTAATCCTTTACACTCATAAAGGAGGTGTCTAATAGTTTCCGCCTCTCCTGTATTGTAGCAGCTTAAACAGGATGAACGATATGAAGTATTCAAAACACTAAAACTTTTTTGTGTGAAATTAGTTTTTATTGATTTCAAAGACAAATTGTTCAAAAATGATTAAAATTTTAACATATATTCACTTTAGCTCGATATAACCACCTTTTGCCTTGACTATAGCCTTCAAACGGTCAAAAAATGAGTTGCATACTGGACGAATGTGATCTTGATGTATTTTGGCCCATTCTCGTATAATCGCTCTTTTCAGCGCATCCATACTGGCATATTTTTTAGTCCTCACCTTGCTCTCCAAAATGGACTAGATGGAATAGACCATCGGATTTGCGCCTGGCGAATTCGAAAGCCATTGTGTGGACGAAATGAAGTGTGGAACATGATTTTTTAACCATTCTTGGTTCACACGAGAGAGCTTTATGAGATGGTCCGAGTCATGTTGGAACGCCCATGGTCTACGACCGAAATATTTGCGTGTCCACGGCTCTAAAGCAGCTTCTAAAACATTTTCCCGATAATAAGTCGCATTCACTTTGACACCAGGCTCGATAAAAACGATTGGAGAGCGTCCATCAGCGGTACTGTGGCCCAAACCATTACTTGCGATGGGAAATTGCTTCGAGTGGCCATACGTAGGCTCAAATTCTTGTATGAGCGTTCGGTCAAGAAAACACGATCGTTTTGAGTGTTTATGAACTGCTCAATTGGGAAATTTTTTTCATCAGAAAACGCAATATTAGGAAATTCGCCACGTTCGTGCAAGCGCAACAACTCCTTTGCTCTTTCGCACCGAACTTTTTTTTGCTGGGGTGAAAGATCGTGTGCTTTTTGGAACTTGTAAGCCTTGATCTTGAGCTCATTTTTTAATATGCGTCGAATGCTGTCTTGCCATATTTTCAGTTCTTTGGCCATTTTTCTTCCGCTTCGACGTGGATTTCGTTCAAGTCGAGCCTTCACTTTCCGAACTATTTCTGGCGTTGTTGCGGTTTTTTTTGGTCCACCTCCATAGCGTTTTGCAATGCTACCAGTATCATTGTAACCTTTTATAGTGCGATACACAAACATTTTATTCACTTTGAGGTGACTGAGCTCACGAGCAATGGCTGGTTGTGATTTTCCAGCCATTTATAACGCAATCCCACTATTACGTTTGAATTCCATCACAGAAAAAAAGCAAGAAAACTGAGACGCAAATGCTTTTGATGGCTTATAAACACTTATGGCTTATTGAACTGTCATTAGAACAATTTTGACGTTGATGTCATGAGCTGTTTTACAGATACAAGCAGTGTGAAGTTGGTAACACTTCATATCGTTTACCCTGTACATTAATCACAGTATAGAACTTCCAGCCTTCTTGCATGGTTTACCGGTTAATACACCTATCAGTGTTCGTATATTATCATATATTGTTAGGTTTTTCATTTTGTATTTCCTATTTAAATAGTTTATTGGTCTATCAGTAATTTACAAGCGGCTATAGGCATAGGTATCACCGTTTTATCCAATTGGATATCAAGAGTTGTACCAATTCGAGCAAGTTTATCTGCTTTGCAGTTTCCTGCTATATTTCTGTGGCCTGGCACCCAAATAAGGTGTACTTTGTAGTATTGAGATACGTCATTTAGAAGTTTACAACATTCTATGACTGTTTTTGATGACTGCGTTTTGGATTCGAGCGCTTTCATAGCTGCTTAACTGTCCGAGTAAATGAAGATTTCATTTATTGATAATACGCTCGTGTTTATCCCTGTCCTTCCTTAATAGCAGTGACTTCCGCTTGAAATACACTATATTGATCGGGTAGGCGGAACGATTGCTTTATCTCCGTCCACCTACTTTACTATCTAATTTTAAGACATCTGTTATTTCATTTTCTAAGTAGGGAATACAAATATTTGAATGGTTAATGTCCTTTTCTGAGCCATTTTAGCCTGCTTTCCACTGATTTCATAACACTGGGCTTTGCAAAAGTCCAGGAATCCAGCATACTTTCAGTCTAACTGTATGTGCTAAGAATGCCGATTTCTGGGACAGTCCCGGGATCCCAGGATTAAAAATATTTAACAGAATCGAATCCCGAAAATTCCGCGATCCCACGACTGGTCAAAAGTAAAATGCTTTTGGTTTTGTTAAAATTTATTATTAGAAAACTGTAACACATATGTATGCTCACATGTACACAGCCTATTACAGTATTTTAAATCAAAACATAAAAAAGAAACTTGTTTTTGGCACTTAAATAAATTAATATTACGTATTAGAGAGAAAAACAAACGTAAAATTCTACAAACATAAATCTGCAGTATTAAAGGCAAGTACAAATATATTTGGTACAGCAGATACTGCCATACACAAAAAATTATTTTAAGTTTGTTTCAGATCGAAATTAAATATCATATCTTAAATTCTATAAAAAGACTTAAATTGCAATCGAGTAAATTAAATATAATCACCCAATTTATCAAGAGTCTGACACTTAGATTAACGCACGAAATTAAACGAAGTATAGAGTTTGTTATGAATTATTTGGTGAAATCCAATTACCGTTTGCTTTGATGAAGGCCTGACCTTAAAATAATTAAAGTGGTAAGGATATAATCCTTCAGCCGTTAGCCAAATTTTTTTGTATACAAAGGCAACAGATGAGAAGCACTCCATGCAAGGTTTGTAGATAGAAATTGAACTGCTCTCTGCAGCCACTATTCTCTTTAGCAAAATTAGAAAAAAATTTCAATTTCCTTAAGGAGTTAATACCAAAGTTTTACCCTTTCTCTCAAGAATTTTTTGTTTACATTAAATTTTATTTTATTAGAATTTATGATTTATTTATTTTATATTTATCAAATACTATTACAAAAAAAAAAACTATTAATATAAAAAACCAAAAATATCAGGCCAGTCCATAAGTTCGTGCGTATTTTACCCATAATTTCACTTTTGTACGATTTTTGCACACAAAAAATTATTCGCGGCATATAACGGAACTATTCATATTTTCTTTGATATATTGTGCATTCAACAAGTGGTTTTAATCGCGGATAGAAGAACGAGTTGTTAAAAAATAAAATAGAATATTCGAACGCCTATAGTATAAAAGTGGTAAAAATGCAACAACTGCTGCTGCAGAAACAAACACTGTTCACGGAGAGGATACCGTGAGTGTAAGAACTGCGGAAAAGTTGTTTTCAAAATTCCGAAGTGGTAACTGCGACGTGGAGGATGCCCCGCGCTCTGGTCGCCCTGAAGTCTTTAACTCCGACGCCTTGCTCGAACTCGTGGCAGCTGAGCCGAATTTGACAGCCGATATGATAGCTCAGAGGTTAAATTCATCGCATGGAACAGTTCACAGTCACCTAGTTCAATTGGCAAAGGTTTCAAAGCTGGGAAAATGGGTTCCGCATAGACTTTCCGTCGCCAACTTTCAGCAGAGAGTGAATGTGTGTTCTCAGCTGCTGCAACGGCTTGAAAATGAAAGTTTTTTGAACCGTATCGTTACTGGTGATGAAAAATGGGTGCTTTACAATAATCCTGTTCGCAAACGCCAATGGTTGGATAAAGATGAAACACCAGAACCGACCCCTAGAGGTGGCCTTCATCCCAATAAGATTCTCCTGTCTATTTGGTGGGATATGGCCGGTATTGTTTATTATGAACTTCTGGAACCAAACCAGACGATAACTGCTGATTATTATTCCCATCAGCTATGAAGCCTGAATGAGGCACTTGACAAAAAACGACCGTCTTTAGTGAATAGACGCAAAGTTTTGTTTCACCACGACAACGCAAGACCTCATACCGCAAGGCAAACATTAGGCAAGCTGAACGCGCTCGGATGGGAGCTAATGCCGCATCCACCATACTCTCCGGATATTGCACCTTGTGATTATCACCTTTTCCGTGGACTTCAATTCCATGTGAGCAACAAGAACTACTCAAAAGTTATAGCTTCTTTTGGGATATCGAAACGTATTTTGGTTCCAAGGACAAGCAATATTTTGAGCAGGGAATTAAAAATTTGCCTAAACGATGAGAAGTCATTGCAAATATTGATTAATAAATACTTTAAACATCTTTTTTATTAATTTTGACCTGATGGTTATCAGTAATGAGTAGACTTGTCGCTTTAACATGTACCTTGAAACAAGAATGCGGAGCTGGAAATTTTTTTTAGCTGTGAACTGTTGCATAACAGAATTAAATATTATTTATTAATTATGATAGTAGTTCATGTTACAAAGCCATACATACTTATGTATGTGCGAAATATGCTGCAAGCTGTTTTAGACCGATCGGTCTAATAGTACTGAAAGAAGGATGATAGAATACAAAATTTGGCTATCCGAAGCAAAATCGTGAGAGTAATTTTGGCAGTTATGTTATAGGGGACTTGACAGCACAATTATGGCTGCTCATTTCACGCTTATCCTTACGTTCTTCCAATCAGTTGTTGTTGAGACGGCAACTAAGTAAACTGGGCTGATTTAAATTATCTATTTTAAAAGTCATATAATAGTATACTTTATGTTTGATTTCTTATGCGAAATATTATTGTGGAAGGCCCACGGGCGCAAAACTATTCCAAAGAGTGCAAAAGCAACATTTTAACAAACTATTCAAAGCAGTGTCACCAGACCATCCATCAAACGAAATTTAGGCTGCAGGACATGCCAACATGAAAGGAACTCGCACATACGCAAACACACTTACCATAATATAGATGCATGTGGATATGTGAGGAATATGCATAATTAAAAGTATGAATAAAAAATAATATAAGAAATGCCAGATCAAACAATTCAGTTCTATATAATGCATTGAAATACAAGATTGCTATGGAGGATACAACAAAAACACAAAAAAGGCATAAATACAGGGAGAATTTTATAACTTATAATTCTTCAAACTTATTATCTTATTATTCTTCAAAATGTAATATTACAGATTTCAGGTTACGGAAATGTGCATCGCGATTAACGAATTTATTGAAAGATTTGAAGAACAATTCATACCATTCCTCCAACACATTTTTTCAGTAAATTCACTTCGTTTTATCAAGGAGATTAGTACTTGCGGGTTTTGCTACCGATTACCATATAGCGATCGCGTATTGGATTGTCGATTAAGTAGGTAGGTCGATGATCCGGTAGCCGGAAAGAAATGCTGACACGCATCTCTTCAGTGTGAGAGCCTTCGTCTACGTGTTCATTGAGTTTGGAACCATCAGTATAGATACTGACTCCACTTCTATTGTCCACTGCCCCAATCTTCCCTCGTTGGGAAAGTTGTGGTAAAGGATGTATTTAAGTGCAGCTCTGTTGCGTAACAAAAGTCTGTCGTATGGGATATGAGGGGAATCTGCCTAATATTTTAGTGTGTCCCTTTTCATTGTCGATTATATGGAATATTTTTTTAAGAGCTTGGAAACTTAAAATTATAACACAAAACTGAAATATTGTTAGAATGAACCTCTTTTATCATAATCTAGTAGATAATTTCATGGGATTTATTTTTTGATTATGATTTCCGGCAGATGTCCACCGCGTTAAATGGTCCATTCGATCAGTCCAAAAAATCGATTGTTAAGTCAGTTACTTGGCAAGTTGCATCGTCTTGTTGGAACCAATAATAAGGACCGATGAGCGTGTAAACCACACGTAAAATGGACGAAGTGCTCTATGAACTTCGCCAAGACATTTTTTTTTTCAAAGTAAATTTCGTTCTGGCGTTAAACGATTCTTACTGAACAGAAATATCAACATAGTTTGCGATTCGCAGTTGTCAAACCATAGCTAATCATAGTTCTCATGCTGCTAAAAAATCACCCTATAGAAGAACAGTTGCGTATAATTTTATTCTTCATCTGAAGTATATAATTTCAAGTTGTCGGAGTTTAACTGTGTCAAAGAATAACTTCTGTATGTATGTACTCTAACGGGTTGGTGTCGAAATTCTGTATGTACAAAATTCTAAAAACAAAATTCTGCTTTTTAAAAGTCTGCTTTTTAAAATTCTGCTGTTTTAAAATTCTGCTTTTTTAAAATTCTGCTTTCTATTATAAAATTCCGCTTTCAAAATTCTGTATTACAAAATTCTGTATTAAAATATAATGTTAACAATGTTAAAGAGGTAATGTAATTATTTAATTTATTATTATTATTATTTTTTATTATTATTCGAGATATTAAAAAAAAATTATAATAATAATAAAAAAATAATAATAATAATTCAGTTTCGATAGAATCCACAGTCCGACTCCGGCTACGCAATCCACAGTATTTTTGCGTAGAACTCTTCTAAAAAAAAAAAAAACAGCTGCGAAGTATTATTAAGAAAAGAAATGAATTAAATCACACTACATATTTAAAAAGAATTGCAAAAAATATTGTAATTGGCTAAACTAAAATATTGCTATCGCTTAAACATATACATATGTACATATATTTATGGAATAAATGTTTATTTTGTTACTTCTTGAATGACGAAAATCATAAAACTTGAATAAAGCAGAATTTTTCGCATTAAACATGCAGAATTTTGAAAAAGCAGAATTTTAGAAAGCAGAATTTTAAAAAGCAGAATTTTAAAAAAACAGAATTTTAAAAAGCAGAATTTTTCTGCAATTTACAGAATTTTGTCACCCAGAATTTTGTAATACAGAATAAAGACACGCTCCCTACTCTAACTACAAAAAATACGCCTTAAAGAAATCCCGAACTGAGCAATAGCAATAGAGCTTTTTTTGAAAATGTGGATCAGCCCAAAAGTGATTAGATTTTCCACGCATTGCCTTATTTGTATAAACAATTTTCATTTTACTTTAACAATTTACTTGTAGGTATGTTTTACTTACTTTGTTGAATCTTGAAATATTGTTTTTGTAAAATTTAAATTTATTGTCCTTAATGTAGACGCCACTTTTTTAATATTTCTGATACATTATATTGGTAAAAGTTTGAAAGTTAATACAAAATACCATTGACTTTTTGCAATTTTTTTTTGTTGACGGTGCTAGGCGTTTTGTTCCATCTAAAAAAATTGGAGCTTGTACTCGGAGTCCACAAAGAAAAAGCGTGCATACTCAGAAGAATTCTAAAAAAACGTGGTAAAAACTTAAAAATGTTCATGAAATTTTGAATAAATTTTGTACGAAGTTGGAAACTTTCCGTTATATGTAGAGAACTTCGATTTTTAAGACCGAACCAAACTGAACCGAACTTTGGCCAATACTGAACTGAACCGAATAT
Organism: Anastrepha obliqua; assembly: GCF_027943255.1. Taxonomy (NCBI): domain Eukaryota; kingdom Metazoa; phylum Arthropoda; class Insecta; order Diptera; family Tephritidae; genus Anastrepha; species Anastrepha obliqua. Next base: position 83,700,457 of record NC_072892.1, read on the forward strand.
TTTGGAGATCATCAGAAACCGAATGACCACTGTACCCGAATAGATTATTGCATGATTACCATTCGGTAGTACCTGAGTTCGAAAGCACGGGTGTTTCACCAAATGATGGAACAAGTTTTTTTTTTAAAAGCGGTTGCCCGGCGGAAAGCAATGGCAAACCTTCAAGTGTATTTCTGCCATGAAAAAGCAGCTCATATGTAAATAACTATCAGCCGTTCGGAGGCGACGTAAAATTATACGACACACACCACAAACAGGAGGAGGAGGAGCTGGACCAAACACCCCTTTACATACAATCACCTTTTAAATATCCAGTACTTTTTGTTAATAAAACGCAAAAAAGGCGAGGCGCCTGCTATTAGATATATTTGGTTGTCATCAACACAAATCATCCAAAAATGACGTTAAACGCAAGCTTTAATTAAAGTTTGCACAGTTTTCCTGATTTGATTTATTTTTTACTTAAACGTCAAAGAAAACTGGGGACAACGCATGAAGCGTGCAAATTACATCTCATCTATTTTAATTCATTTTTGCGCAAATTCCTCCCGGCGTACCAATTTTTCTCTCTTTTCACGGTTTGCTTTTGAAGCTCCCTTTGTGGTATAAAATAAATTAAATTTAATTTTTTCCATATAATACTATGCGATGGGAAGCGGAATGTACAAGTACATAAATATATATTTGTATTTATATTTAATATTTTCAATGCTCAGTTTTTGTTTTCGGCAATCTCGATGCCTCTGAGCGTTGAACGTTGAGCGATAGTAATGATATGGCAAGAGGAAAGAGAGTGGCAAGCAAACGTGTAGAAACTCTTCACTTGCACAGCTATCACTGCACCGTCAGCGATGCTAAGCGCTTATCAGCATCACCGTTGCTGCGGTCGTTCACTGACTCTGATGGACGCACATACGTACATACATACATTCGCGTATGTAAACTCATACAATTCTGTTAAAAAATTCCAACTGCAGTTGTGTAAAGTGCAATAGCTATGCACGCCTCGTATGTATGTTAATCGCTCGTCTTTGACTTTCTTCCACCAATCATCAGAGCGTCGCGTCATCCACGATGTTGCGGGGGGACATCAGAGACTGGCCGCGGCGTTGATTGAGCCGCTGAATGCCAGTTGTGTCGATCAGAGTAAATCTTTGAATTTAAGCCGCTTCTCCCCTTACATACTTCTACACACATTCGCATGCTTATATGCAAGCATGTAAGTAATATATGTACATGAAAAGAATATAGTGCCTGTGCCAGTCACCGAAGCGCTCGTAAAATCTAAAAATTTAAACACACTTGAGAGTTAGTGAGATAAGCCGCTCGAACTCTTTCTAGAAGTTATTGATAATTCAGCTTTTCACTTTTCATTTTAAGTGGAAATTTGTTTATGCATTTGTGTCAGGATTTCCTGTAGAAATGGTGCAGTACATATGTAACTGCGTCGTGACTTATTTGCTGCGCACATACCATGCAAATGACGTTGTGCGTAATTCTTTGTCAACGCCTTATGTAGATAAAGAGTGAGACCTTTTAAATTTACCGCCACCGACGCAGTTTTATCGCACGATTTGTTTTAATTTTTTGCTCTTGATTGAATACTCGGTTTTTGCAGCCTCAAAGTCTGCGAATCGCAAATGCACCACAATGCAGTTACCGACTTCGTCTCCCGTCAACCTTTTACTCATTCACTTTATTCATTCACATTTACATATACATATACATTATTATAGCGATGTGATCCGCTGGACACATCATCGCCGACTTCGGACTTCCTGTTGGCAAATTCATATCTCAGTACCGTTTACTAGCGAAATTATCAGTCTAAGTAGAAGCTCGAAGTGCACAAATTATTTACTTTGAAATACAGTACAATCGGGTTTGAATTAGCGCCGACTTAACTGAACTCCTCGATCGAGGGAACACTAACGTTTATTTCATTGCCTAGCGTACCCACCGGGAGGGCGTATCAAGTCGGTAAGGTCGAGGGTGAGCATCGAAGCTAGGACTAATCCTCCTAACACTACTCTGCCGTAAGGCTGAATGTAGCGTCTGTTCACATGTTAGTGGCGGCGACAGCTTATATAAGTGGCTCGCTGTGTAAACATGCATCAATGGCGTATCAATAGGCAAAGTAGTAGCTATATGCTATCAAAGGTACATATGCCTCACCACTGGATTAGAAAACATGGAAACTGGAGAATAATCCCCTATGTTTTCGAAATAAACTGATGGCTGAATTCAAAAACTGCACCTACGCTCCAACCGGAGTTAAAGGAAGTTATATGTATATGTGGCACATATCTAGTCTAGAGCCTAACACATACATGGTACTAGTTTTATTTCATTCACCTCTTTTTCACTTAGTATCATATATATATATATTAGGCCGGGTCGATTGGTGGGAATGCTAAAAAATCGCCCATTGCTCTGTGAAAATCATATTCTAGGGATCAAAATAAGAAACTTTGCTGAAGGAACCATACCTCTAAAACGAATTCTGATGTCCCCCAATTTGGGTCGAACTTTTTAGTTTCTTTTCTCATGTAAAGGTGGTGATATTTTGAAATTATTGTATGGGGAACCCCCCAGGGGAGTTTCAGGGGGTGTGTCACTGGCATGGGTGGATCGGCCGTCCAAAGTTAGTGGGGGTCGGTCATACATTTGGACTCGATTGGAGCACTCTAAATGGGTGAAAGTAGGATTTTTCGTTCGACCCAAATTGGGGGACATCAGAATTCATATTGGAGGTATGGTTCCTTCGATAAAGTTTCTTATTTTGATCCCTAGAATACGATTTTCACAGAGCAATGAGCGATTTTTAAATCGAGCCGCCCTAATATATATATATATATATATAATTGGCGGGTACACCCTTTTTTGGTGTTTGGCCGAGCTCCTCCTCCTATTTGTGGTGTGGGTCTTGATGTTGTTCCACAAATGGAGGGACCTACAGTTTCAAGCCGACTCCGAACGGCAAATACATATTTTTATGAGGAGCTTTTTCATGGCAGAAATACACTTGGATGTTTGCCATTGCCTGCCGAGGGGCAACCGCTATTAGAAAAATGATTTTCTTAATTTTGGTGTTTCACCGAGATTCGAACCAACGTTCTCTCTGTGAATTCCCAACCTTATCATACTAACCTTTAAAATACAGCTGTTAAAATTTCATGATATTCTACTCATTAATTCGTTAGTTGTTGTGGTAAGAGGGGCGTTACTTTTGGTATTTTCAAAACAATGGATCAACAAGAACTTTGGGTCCTAATTTTACTCTGCTTCTTGATGAGAAAAAATACCGTTGAAGCGAAGCAATGGCTTGAAAAGTGTTATGGGGCTTAGCTGCATCAGAAAAAACAATAAAAGGATGGTTTGCTGATTTCAAACGTAGTCGAAGAGACATAGATGCTGCACAACGCAATGGACGTCCAAATGAGACGGTAACTCCAGAAAACATCAAAAAAATTAAACAACACAAAATCGTTTTGAATGATCGAAAAGTGAAGGAGCGTGAGCTAGCTGACATCGTTAAGATATCAAAAGAACGTGTTGGCTTTACATTGCGTGAGCGTTTGACTATGAGAAGGCTCTGTTCAAAGTGGGTGCCGCGTTTGGTCACTGTTGACCAAAAATAATATCGTGTTGAAGATCTCTGCAGTATTTGGTCATGTTAAAAAGTAATAAATCGAAGTTTTTGCATCGATATGTGGCAAAGGAATCAATATGGATTCATGTGGAAAGCAGCTGGTGGAAAGAACAAAAATCGGCTGGAAAGGTTACGCCGCCGGTATTTCGGGATATGTTTGGTCTAATATTCATCGACTATCTTGAGAAGAGAAATACCATCAACAGTGAATATTATATAGCGTTATTGGAGCGTTTGAAGGCCGAAATCGCAAAGAAGCGCCCGCATGAGGCAAAGAAAAAAACTTTGTTTCATCAAGACAATGCACCGTGTCACAAGCCAATCAAAACAATGGCAAAACTACATGAATTGAACTTCGAATTGCCCCAATATCCACCTTATTCTCCAGATTTGGCTCCCAGAAACTACTTGCTGTTCGTAGACCTGAAAAAATGGCTGCCGGTAAGATATTCGCTCGAAAAAAGAGGGCAATAATGAAATTTAATGTAAACAAATTTTATGTAGGCTTTCATAACTAAATTCGGGATATTTCTGATAATTAATAACAAAAATAACATAAATATCATGGTGGAAAAATATCACGTGTGACATGTCTCGTGCGACAGTGATTAAAATTTAATTTAAAAAGAAGAAATATAATTCTGAGTCAAATCAAATCTATATTTAAGAGACATCAATGCACAATATTTTACTTATAGAATAAGGAACATTGAAATATTGACTCAGTTCGCTGATATCGGATTTGGAATTGTTGGCCGTGAAACCCACTTTTGTTTTTCTCCCTTGCAAATGCTTTAGTTTTTTGCAAAATCAACTTAATCAACTTAGGCAACAATTATCGGGTTGATTAAAAGGTTTAATTGGAGCGTACTGTCAAAAAAAGTTTCAGTCTTTTAGTTTCAATTTATAAGAAGGTCACGTTCGACATGCTAGAAATGTCCAAATGTTTCAATTGACTATGATATTACATTTCAAATAAAATTTGTTTATTTAATGAGTGTACGAATTTAAATTTTCTTAAAATTCCTGAATTGAGTTCTCCTAACAATCTTGGTTGAGTGAGCAGAGTTTACAAGAATTAGGTCACTTCAACCGGATTGCACTGTATGCATTCATACTCATACTTTTCTAGACCTTATGTTTCGTGTCATGAATTATGGCTTATCATTGCATATATATATGTATGTACATACATATAAAGTGGCGCTTTTTGTCAGCGTCGCCTGTCAGTGACTTTATCATTGTTTTTCAAACTTTCGTCATTAATTACGAATTCGGAGAAAATGTTTGACTTTCAGTTCAGGTACAAGATGACACAAAACTAATTTTCTGATTTTTTGAATTAAAAAAATTGATTTCGAGTGATGTAAATTTTTATTTTGACCTCTACGCGCTCCATTGTTTGTTTTTTTGTTTATAGCAGCTGATTGGTTCACAAGTCTCAAATATGATTGACGTACGACGCCATTCGCAAGAGTCATAAATCTTCCGATAACGTGGT